>NC_136904.1:265461-267961 GCF_949606895.1 Notothenia rossii
AGGGGAGTGAGTAAGAGAGGAGAGGGAGGGGCTGACAGGAAGTGAGAGGGGGGGGGGGGAAATACCTCTGCAGGGTCATCATCAGAAAATACAGAATTGGGTCAAAATGACAAAAAACAACCAAGTCTCACAAAACAACGTGTAATAGCGACGTTGTTCCACAGGGTAGAACGTAGTTTATTCACAAATAACCCTCTCAAAGCGTGACATGGATACACAACTTCACTCAATTTAAACCACTTCATGTCGTGGGTAAGATGGACAAACTGATGTTTTTTAGTTGATGAGCACTGCAGACATATCACTGTAAAATCATTCGACAGTGAGAATAGAATAGGAAACCCTCTTTAATGGTCTCACATGCAGAGCACAGTGATATGTGGTCTCTGCTGTTAACCCATCCTGTTCCCCTCTGTGAGACTAATAAAGGTATTCTGATCCTAGACCAGGAGTCTAGCACCATGAGTCTAGAACCAGGAGTCTAGCACCAGGAGTCTAGCACCAGGAGTCTAGCACCAGGAGTCTAACAACAGAAGTCTAGCACCAGGAGGCTAGAACCAGGAGTCTAGCACCAGGAGTCTAGCACCAGGAGTCTAGCACCAGGAGTCTAGCACCAGAAGTCTAGCACCAGGAGTCTAGAACCAGGAGTCTAGAACCAGGAGTCTAGCACCAGAAGTCTAGCACCAGGAGTCTAGTACCAGGAGTCTAGTACCAGGAGTCTAGTAACAGGAGTCTAGTACCAGGAGTCTAGAACCAGGAGTCCAGCACCAGGAGTCCAGCACCAGGAGTCTAGACCAGGAGTCTAGCACCAGGAGTCTAGACCAGGAGTCTAGCACCAGGAGTCTAACACCAGGAGTCTAGACCAGGAGTCTAGCACCAAGAGACCAACACCAAGAGTCCAACACCAAGAGACCAGCACCAAGAGTCCAGCACCAGGAGTCTAGCACCAGGAGTCCAGCACCAGGAGTCCAGCACCAGGAGTCTAGAACCAGGAGTCTAGCACCAGGAGTCTAGCACCAGGAGTCTAGCACCAGGAGTCCAGCACCAGGAGTCTAGTACCAGGAGTCTAGCACCAGGAGTCTAGCACCAGGAGTTTAGCACCAGGAGTCTAGCACCAGGAGTCTAGCACCAGGAGTCTAGCACCAGGGGCACCATGGCAGGGCAGGAGGAGAACTAGGACCACTCCAAGTAGCAGTCCACTCTCCATAATTAGGTCTGTTAGGGGACTTAAACCGACGACCCTACGGCTCACAGTACCTGCCAGATACTTCCGGTTTTACTCAGAAAACACAGGGACAGTAAATCCTGTTTTCACCCGCTTAGAGTGGACGCTAACTGTACATGGACGCTGGCCAATAGAAATGTAGAGGGGGAAAGACGTCTCGCAATCACAGGGTGCGCTCAGAGCAACCTCTATGGTTAAAGACATATACACGTCCTCCTGACCTCAAATAATCTTCGTAACATCTTTCAAACTATAGATCCGACACATCCACTGGACGTAGACTCTAAAAGTACGATATACACGTCTTGCTGGAAGAATCAAAAAGCATTTTAACGACAAACTATCCTACAATTTAGGACTTTCTAGGGTTAGGGAATGATTTGCGAGGGGGACCCAAGTTCCCATCAGCAGAAACACGTGGGTTTGCTATCCTGGCTCCAAAATGGTAGAATGAGCTCCCCATTGAAATCAGGACAGCAGAAAGCTTACACATCTTCTTCAGACTGAAAACTCATCTCTTTGGACTCCACTTCCAGAGATAGAATTACTAACAAAGCACTTACATACTAATAAAGGGCTGGCTTATCTAAAGCCAGTTGAGTAGCACTTGAAATGTTTGGCTCTATGAAACCTGATGAACTTATATGATTCTGTTTTCTTCAAGGTTGTATCTTGTTGGTCGAATGCACTTATTGTAATTCTCTCTGGATAAAAGCCTCAGCTAAAGGCAATGTAATGTAATAGGTGGCAACAGAGGCTAATTGTATGTAACAGCCTGAACAAATAATAGAACAATATGCATCCAAAACATATTAACAACGTTTAAAACCAGGATACAATTAAAACAAATTAGGACCACTGTACACATATTGATAGAACTGAAATGTCAGGGAGAACCCTGGGCTTGTTAGCCAGCCATAATAACGTCATACCGGTTCGTTCGTTCGTTCCGGTGCACTCCGACAGCATTTAGCACTACATCAAGATTAAGATTAGGGTGCGTTCACACCTGCCTTGTATGGTCCGGTTGAGTCGGACCCTGGTGCGTTTAGCCGCTTGGTGCGGTTCATTTGGGTCGGTGTGAACACAGTCTGAGACCTCTTAAGTGAACTACACAACCGGACTCTGGTCCGCTAAAATAGGCGGTCTCGGAGCGCTTGCTAGTGAACTCTGGAGCGGTTCATTGCTGGTGTGAACGCAGTCCGCACCAAAACATAGGAAGCGCAGTATTTACGTGTCACAAGAACGCGGATATCTTCAAAAATATTTAGCGAA
>NC_136904.1:272961-280461 GCF_949606895.1 Notothenia rossii
AGGGGATATACAGGTGAGGACAGGTACAGGTGAAGAAAGGGGATATACAGGTGAGTGTAGGTGTTCTTACGTCACGTCTTCGTAGAAACTCTCCAGGTCGTCTCTCTGTTCAGAAAGAGACGAGTCCAGGTCCAGGTAGTATCCGTTAGTGGAAACCTGCAGAGTGCAGTCCTCCAGCTGAGAGACAGACAGGTAGAGAGAGAGGACAGGGAGAGAGACAGGTAGAGAGAGAGAGACAGGGGGAGAGAGAGAGAGAGAGACAGGGGGAGCGAGAGAGAGAGAGACAGGTAGAGAGAGACAGGGAGAGAGAGAGACAGGGAGAGAGAGAGAGACAGGGAGAGAGAGAGAGACAGGGAGAGAGAGAGAGAGAGAGAGAGAGACAGGGAGAGAGAGAGAGAGAGACAGGGAGAGACAGGTGAAGAGAGACAGGTAGAGAGAGACAGGTAGAGAGAGACAGGGAGAGAGAGAGACAGGTAGAGAGAGACAGGGAGAGAGAGAGACAGGGAGAGAGCTTTTCTTTATAAAGGGTTTTAAAAGCATCTGAAATGAGAGGAGCTGCTGAGCCAGTTCTAACCAGGTCAGTTATTATGGGATGTATTTATACAGCAACACACTAACAGCAGGACAGATCACACACTTTATACATCATTATAACTCATAACGTATTCAATAGCCTTATTTTTAGAAGAGACAAACAAACTGACGTATTTACACTATGAACAGTGCCGATACAGACATAATTAATAGCAGGATATAAAATCAATGCTAACAGCGAATAGCTAAGGACTAACAGCTGTTATTGTTAGCAGTTATCTTTTAGCTAACAGCTGGGCCAGCAGTTAAAAGCTAACTGCCAACTGCTAACATTAACAGCTAACAGCTGGGCCAACAGCTGAAAGCTAACTGCCAACTGCTAACATTAACAGCTAAAAGCTGGGCCAGCAGTTAAAAGCTAACTGCCAACTGCTAACATTAACAGCTAACAGCTGGGCCAACAGTTAAAAGCTAACTGCCAACTGCTAACATTAACAGCTAAAAGCTGGGCCAACAGCTGAAAGCTAACTGCCAACTGCTAACATTAACAGCTAACAGCTGGGCCAGCAGTTAAAAGCTAACTGCCAACTGCTAACATTAACAGCTAACAGCTGGGCCAACAGTTAAAAGCTAACTGCCAACTGCTAACATTAACAGCTAACAGCTGGGCCAACAGTTAAAAGCTAACTGCCAACTGCTAACATTAACAGCTAACAGCTGGGCCAACAGCTGAAAGCTAACTGCCAACTGCTAACATTAACAGCTAACAGCTGGGCCAACAGCTGAAAGCTAACTGCCAGCTGCTAACATTAACAGCTAACAGCTGGGCCAACAGTTAAAAGCTAACTGCCAACTGCTAACATTAACAGCTAACAGCTGGGCCAACAGCTGAAAGCTAACTGCCAACTGCTAACATTAACAGCTAACAGCTGGGCCAACAGCTGAAAGCTAACTGCCAGCTGCTAACATTAACAGCTAACAGCTGGGCCAACAGCTGAAAGCTAACTGCCAACTGCTAACATTAACAGCTAACAGCTAAGGGCTTTCAGCTGAAAGCTAACTGCTAACATTAACAGCTAGCTAACAGCCAACTGCTAACAATAACAGCTAAAAGCTTACAGCTAAAAGCTAACTGCCAACTGCTAACAAAAACAGCTAACAGCTGGGCTTTCAACTAAAAGCTAACTGCCAACATCTCTGTTTGCGGTTTAGAAATGTAGTATCATCTGCAGGTGTGTATAGTAGTACTATGCGTGTGTATAGTAGTATGTGCAGCCAATCTTATTTGTTACAGTGTTCCGTGCACCAGGTCCTTATTCAGAATTCTTATCAGAATTCTCTGAGTTTTTATCAGCTTTGGTTCTTAAAACAGATAAAGTAATTATCGTAGGTGACTTTAATATTCATGTTGACGATGATAAAAATAGCCTCACTGTTGCATTTAACTCTATATTAGATTCTGTTGGTTTCTGTCAGAGTGTAAATAAACCAACCCACTGCTATAATCACACTCTCGACCTTGTTCTCACTTATGGTATTGAAATTGAGCAACTATTAGTCGAACCGCATAATCCTGCTTTATCCGACCATTTCTTAGTAACTTTTGAAGTACTGTTACTAGACTACAAAGCATTAGCCAAAAGCTCCTGCAGCAGAAACCTATCTGTTAGTGCTATAGCCACATTTAAGGAAGAGATTCCACCAATACTTAACTCGATAGCATGTCTGCATGTAGGGGAGGAAACTTATACAAAATGTACACCACCCCAAATTGATCATGTTGTTGATAGTGCTACAGATGCGCTGCGAATAAAATGAGACTCTCTTGCTCCTTTGAAAAAGAAGAAAATAAAACAACATAGATTAGCTCCATGGCATAATGCCCAAACCCGCAAAATAAAGCAAAAGTGGAGACAACTTGAAAGGATATGGCGTTCCACTAAACTTGAAGAATCTCGTTTAATTTGGCATATTACTCTCAATGAATATAAGAAAGCACTGCGTAAAGCCAGAGCAGCATACTACTCTTCATTAATAGATGAGAATAAGAATAAGATTTCTTTTCAGCACTGTAGCCAGGCTGACAGAGAGCCACAGCTCGACTGAGCCTTCTATTCCCATAGCACTCAGTAGGAATGATTTGATGTGCTTTTTTAACGATAAAATTGTTACTCTTAGAAACAAAATCAATGACCTCTTGCCTTTGACCAGTATAGTGTTATCAACAGCTCCCGGAAACGTAAGTTCTAATTATACACTAGATAGTAAACTAGAATGCTTTTCAGCCATAAACCTTGAACAATTAAATTCAATGATTCTCTCTTCTAAACCATCAACGTGTATCTTAGACCCGATTCCAACTAAGCTGTTAAAAGAAGTTTTTCCATTAATTAGCACTTCTTTATTAAATATTATGAATATGTCTTTATTATCAGGCTATGTTCCACAATCATTCAAAGTAGCAGTGATAAAACCGCTTCTTAAAAAGCACAACCTCGATCCAGAGGTTTTAGCCAACTATAGACCTATTTCTAATCTTCCGTTCCTCTCAAAGATTCTTGAGAAAGCAGTCGCAAAGCAGCTGTGTGATTACTTAAAAAACTATGATTTATTTGAAGATTTTCAGTCTGGCTTTAGAACACAACATAGCACAGAGACAGCTCTGGTTAAAGTCACAAATGACATTCTAATAGCCTCTGACAAGGGACTTGTCTCTATTCTTGTCTTGCTCGATCTCAGTGCTGCATTTGATACTATCGACCATGATATCCTATTGCAAAGACTAGAGCACTTAGTTGGCATACAGGGAACTGCTTTAGGCTGGTTTAGGTCCTATCTATCTGAACGCTCTCAGTTTATACGTGTCAACGATGAATCTTCCATGCAAACCAAAGTGAGCCATGGAGTGCCACAGGGCTCAGTGCTCGGACCTATTTTGTTCACATTATATATGCTTCCGTTAGGCAATATTATAAGCAATCATTCTGTAAACGTTCATTGTTATGCGGATGATACTCAACTATATTTATCAATCAAGCCTGATGAAATTAATCATTAAATAAAATTCAAGACTGCCTCAAGGACTTAAAAACGTGGATGACCTTAAACTTTTTGATGTTAAACACGACCAAAACTGAAGTTATTGTACTTGGCCCGAAGAATCTACGAAACAAATTATCTAAAGATATACTAACTATGGATGGCATTAATTTGGCCTCCAGTGAGACTGTAAGGAATCTTGGTGTTATATTTGATCAGGATTTATCCTTTAACGCCCACATAAAATCAATTTCAAGGACCGCCTACTTCCATCTACGTAACATTGCAAAAATCAGGCATATCTTGCCTCAAAACGATGCAGAGAAACTAGTCCATGCATTTGTTACTTCAAGGCTGGATTATTGTAACTCCTTATTATCAGGGTGTACCAAGAAGTCAGTCAAGTCGCTTCAGCTGATTCAAAATGCTGCAGCTTGTGTACTAACCAGAGTTAGGAAAAGGGACCACATTACTCCTGTTCTGGCTGCCTTACACTGGCTCCCTATAGAACACAGGATAGAATTTAAAATTCTTCTTCTCGCCTACAAAGCCCTTAATGGGCAGGCGCCATCTTACCTTAAAGAACTCATTATACCCTACTGTCCTACTAGGGCATTGCGTTCCAAGAATGCAGGGCTGTTGGTTGTTCCTAGAGTCTCTAAAAGTACAATGGGAGCCAGAGCCTTTTCTTATCAAGCTCCACTTTTGTGGAATCAGCTTCCAGTTTGTGTTCGGGCGGCAGACAGCCTATCCGTTTTTAAGAGTGCGCTTAATACCTTCCTTTTTGATAAAGCTTATAGTGATAAAATAAAATAATCTAATAAGAGTGCATTGACGTAGATACGTTTTGCCCTTCACCTATACATTTGAGTTCTTACTCTTTCGCTTAAATCCTAAAAACTTAGATCTTATATTTAAAACTTTATCCAAACCTTTCCCCTTTTTGACCTCTCGAGGTTCTATTAGAGGGTAACAGGTTGCAGAGAAGGCCTCGCCCGGCCGGGGAGTGTGGAACATAGCCACAGATCCACTCCTACCTCTGTTTCCTACTTCTTACTTGCTACCCTTTTTCCTCAACCTATCCTAAGGGAGCGCATGTGTGTAGACACGTTAGTTTAGCTGCTATAGGCTTGGACTGTTGGGGGGGGGGGGGGACCTTACTCCGTCTTTCTGTCTGTACCTGTGTACTCTCATGTTCCGATTAACCCAGCTTCCCCCACATCTCTTTTTTGTGTCTATCTACGCTGGGATCCTGAGTCGAGGCTAATCCTGTTGCTGTGGTCGTGTGTCCTGGATCCTCTATCCTGAGTTCTGGATCTGAGTCCTGGACTTGGAGTCGTGGCTGAACCTGTCTCTGCGGTCCTGTCTGACTCTCACTATACTACTTCAAATGGCTCCCACAGGATTGTTGACATCCTCATGGATTCATCTTCTTATTATACACACGTGTATTTCCAAACATTTGGTCTGCCTATGTTGTAAATGTATTATCTTTCCAATTTACACACGGCATCTATTGCACGTCTGTCCGTCCTGGGAGAGGGATCCCTCCTCAGTTGCTCTCCCTGAGGTTTCTCCATGTTCCCCTTTAAACTGTGGGTTTCTCTGGAAGTGTTTCCTTGTACGATGTGAGGGTCTAAGGACAGAGGGTCTAAGGTCAGAGGGTGTAAGGACAGAGGGTCTAAGGACAGAGGGTCTAAGGACAGAGGGTGTCGTGTTGTCATACTGATATTCTGTACAAACTGTGAAGACCACTGAGACAAATGTAACATTTGTGATATTGGGCTATATAAATAAACATTGATTGATTGATTGATTGATTGATTGATTGATTGATAGTACTATGCGTTTGTATATTTGTACTACAGGTGTGTATAATAGCAGGGTTGTCAACTTTGGGTACCTGGCTGGAGTGAGATTTTGATATCATGGGTTTAAATTACACATATGCGCACTAAATGACTGCTATCGTGTCAGCAGCGGGACCTTAGCATATATACAGTGGGGCAAAAAAGTATTTAGTCAGCCACCAGTTGTGCAAGTTCTCCCAGTTAAAAAGATGAGAGGCCTGTAATTTTCATCCTAACTATACCTCAACTATGAGAGACAGAATGAGAAGAAAAAAAAAATCCAGAAAATCACATTGTCTGATTTTTAAAAACTTTATTTGCAAATGATGGAAAATAAGTATTTGGTCAATAACGAAAATTCATCTCAATACTTAGTTATAAACCCTTTGTTGGCAATGACAGAGCTCAAACGTTTTCTGTAAGTCTTCACAAGGTTTTCACTGTTGCTGGTATTTAGGCCCATTCCTCCATGCAGATCTCCTCTAGAGCAGTGATGCTTTGGGGCTGTCGCTAGGCAACACGGACTTTCAACTCCCTCCAAAGATTTTCTATGGGGTTGAGATCTGGAGACTGGCTAGGCCCCTCCAGGACCTTGAAATGCTTCTTACGAAGCCACTCCTTCGTTGCCCGGGCGGTGTGTTTGGGATCATTGTCATGCTGAAAGACCCAGCCACGTTTCATCTTCAATGCCCTTGCTGATGGAAGGAGGTTGTCACTCAAAATCTCACGATACATGGCCCCATTCATTCTTTCCTTTACACGGATCAGTGGTCCTGGTCCCTTTGCAGAAACACAGCCCCAAAGCATGATGTCCCCCCCCCCCATGTTTCACAGTAGGTGTTCTTTGGATGCAACTCAGCATTCTTTCTCCTCCAAACACGTCTAGTTGAGTTTTTACCAAAAAGTTCTATTTTGGTTTCATCTGACCATATGACATTCTCCCAGTCCTCTTCTGGAGCATCTAAATGCTCTCTAGCAAACTTCAGACGGGCCTGGACATGTCCTGGCTTAAGCAGGGGGACACGTCTGGCACTGCAGGATTTGAGTCCCTGGCGGCGTAGTGTGTTACTGATGGTAGCCTTTGTTACTTTGGTCCCAGCTCTCTGCAGGTCATGGACTAGGTCCCCCCGTGTGGTTCTGGGATTTTTGCTCACCGTTCTTGTTTCTCATTCTGACCCCACGGGGAGAGATCTTGCGTGGAGCCCCAGATGGAGGGAGATTATCAGTGGTCTTGTTTGTCTTCCATTTTCTAATAATTGCTCCCACAGTTGATTTCTTCACACCAAGCTGCTTACCTATTGCAGATTCAGTCTTCCCAGCCTGGTGCAGGTCTACCATTTAGTTTCTGGTGTCCTTTGACAGCTCTCTGGTCTTGGCCATAGTGGAGTTTGGAGTGTGACTGTTTGAGGTTGTGGACAGGTGTCTTTTATTCTGATAACGAGTTCAAACAGGTTCCATTAATACAGTTAACAAGTGGAGGACAGAGGAGGCTCTTAAAGAAGAAGTTACAGGTCTGTGAGAGACAGAAATCTTGTTTGTTTGTAGGTGACCAAATACTTATTTTCCACCATAAATAATTTGTAAATAAATTATTTTTTCTCATTCTGTCTCTCATAGTTGAGGTATACCTAGGATGAAAATGACAGACCTCTCTCATCTTTTTAAGTGGGAGAGCTTGCACAATTGGTGGCTGACTAAATACTTTTTTGCCCCACTGTATAGGATATTGTGGTGACAGTTACGGGACATAATTCACTTTGTGTTATAGTGTGTGTTGCACCACGGGCGAGTTAGTGGGAGCACTCTTGTTGGTTATGCTAGCTTGAGAGCAGCAGCAAGCATGTTGTATGTATCCTGTCTGTTGTACTAAATGGAAAATAAAGTATGGAATTCTATACTGAACACACCGCCTCTGACTCCCTTTCATCGGCTCTACAATATATACAAATACACAACATTGGACACAGACTCTAAAGGGCACAAAGTTTCATTCACTAATGAAAGTCAAACGCATTTTGTTTCCACTGTTTTATTGTGTGCCTGTCGCGATAAGCAAATAATTGATTTGTAAAAACGA
>NC_136904.1:285461-310461 GCF_949606895.1 Notothenia rossii
TTACTGGGGTTCCACTTCTTCTGATTACCTAATTTGGGCGTGCACATTTGCCGAGCGCAAACCTACCTCTTTTGGATTTGGAAAGGTTGGCATGTATGCTAACAGCAAAAAGATCATTGCTCACTGATTACAGCTAACAGCACCAAGTGTGACTCCATGGAACCTCTGTTTACCGGCTGCTAACAGCTAACAGCTAACAGCTAACAGCTAACTGCACCAAGTGTGACTCCATGGAACCTCTGTTTACCGGCTGCTAACAGCTAACAGCTAACAGCTAACTGCTAACAGCTAACAGCTAACTGCACCAAGTGTGACTCCATGGAACCTCTGTTTATCGGCTGCTAACAGCTAACAGCTAACTGCACCAAGTGTGACTCCATGGAACCTCTGTTTATCGGCTGCTAACAGCTAACAGCTAACAGCTAACAGCACCAAGTGTGACTCCATGGAACCTCTGTTTACCGGCTGCTAACAGCTAACAGCTAACAGCTAACCGCACCAAGTGTGACTCCATGGAACCTCTGTTTACCGGCTGCTAACAGCTAACAGCTAACTGCACCAAGTGTGACTCCATGGAACCTCTGTTTATCGGCTGCTAAAAGCTAACAGCTAACAGCTAACAGCTAACTGCACCAAGTGTGACTCCATGGAACCTCTGTTTACCGGCTGCTAACAGCTAACAGCTAACAGCTAACTGCACCAAGTGTGACTCCATGGAACCTCTGTTTACCGGCTGCTAACAGCTAACAGCTAACAGCTAACTGCACCAAGTGTGACTCCATGGAACCTCTGTTTACCGGCTGCTAACAGCTAACAGATTACTGCTAACAGCTAACTGCACCAAGTGTGACTCCATTGAACTTCTGTTTACCGGCTACTAACAGCTAACAGCTAACAGATCACTGCTAACAGCTAACTGCACCAAGTGTAACTCCATTGAACCTCTGTTTACCGGCTGCTAACAGCTAACAGATCACTGCTAACAGCTAACAGCACCAAGTGTAACTCCATGGAGCCTCTGTTTACCGGCTGCTAACAGCTAACTGATTACTGCTAACAGCTAACTGATTACTGCTAAGGGCTAACAGCTAACAGATTACTGCTAACAGCTAACTGCACCAAGTGTAACTCCATGGAACCTCTGTTTACCGGCTGCTAACAGATAACTGCAAATGATTAACAGCTAAGAGCTAACTGCTAATGATTAACAGCAAACAACAAACTGCCAACTGCTAACGGCTAACAGCTAATAACCTACTGCTCACTAACAGCTAGCTGCTAACTGACAACAGCTAACTGCTTATAGTTAACAGCTAAGCGTGCACCACAAACTGCTAAGACCTAAAAACGAACTGCTAATGGATAATAACTCACAGCTAAAAGCTAACTGCCAACTTCAAACTGCTCACGGCTAACAGCTAATACCAGCTGCAAACAGCTAGGAGCTAACTGACAACAGCTAATAACTAACAGCTAAAAGCTAGCTGCCAACTGCTAACGCCAGCTAATAAACAGCTAACGGCTAACAGACAACTTTAACTAGCTCTCCTGAGGAAGCTAACACAGATAACTTGTTCACAGTGTAGCTTGATGAAGTCATTTTGGTGTTGAAAGTCATTTTTCCCGTCCTAAACCCATTTAGTATCGTCACCATTAGGGATGTCCCGATCACCTTTTTTTGCTCCAGATCCGATTCCGATCATTTAATTTTGACAATTTGCCGATACAGATTTTTCCCGATCCGATCTTTATGCAATGCATTAAGAGAAAAAAAAAGAAAAAAAGCATTCAAGTTGTCCTTTAAGGTTATTTTTTTATTTAAATTGGATATTCTATCCAACATGGATATCGCTTCTTTCTTTCACAGCAGCATTGGATCAGTTCAGTTGTGCAGCATTGGATCAAAATAAAATAAAGCTTATCAGTACTCGTTAGCTTACTGCTACAATTACACACTGCGCCCACTCTGTTGCCAGATTTGAGAGAAATAAGCAGGTCTATGAAAACAAGCCCCAAAGAAGCAACACATACATGATGTTCTGTAATTTGAAACCAAAACTAAGGCCTCAGGATGACTTTAAGACTTGAACATGGTCATTTTTGTTTTGTAACATTGAATACAAAATTAAAAAAAAAGTATTTAAAAATAAATAAATAATAAATCCCGATCCCCGATTTTTTTCTCCCGATTCCGATCTCTTGAAAATCACGTGATCGGCTCCGATCCCCGATCACGTGATCGGATCGGGACATCTCTAATCACCACGAGACTCGAGCCCTGAAGGAGAGGTTTGGTAGAAGAGAAGCTTGTTTCCTAACTGCTAAAGTTGAAGAAGTGCTCACAGCTTTCACTTTCATAAAAATAGCAACATGCTCCTCTGACAACTCTGTTAGGAGTCAAACTGCATTTCAAACCCAATGTGAGTTTTATCAGTGCAGGCAAAGTGAAGAAGTACTCGTCGGGCAGCATGTCTGGAGAACGTGGAGCTGCTCTGTAGTCTTTGTGTTGAATATATAACAAAGCCTCCTAAGTGTTTACAATCTACTGATAATCTGCTGAGTCACCAGCTGTCGTAGTAGAATACAGTAAAAGCACAATAGATCTATGGAGTCAAATTAAATAACCATCTTTTATGAGTGTTTTGAATTGAACTGCAAAACTAAACCAATATTCATTCAGTAAAAAAAGAGTGTGTTCTCAGACCTTGTACTTGAGTAAAAGTAGAAGTACTCAGATCTTGTACTTTAGAAGAAGTACTCAGATATTGTACTTGAGTAAAAGAAGAAGTACTCAGATCTTGTACTTTAGAAGAAGTACTCAGATATTGTACTTGAGTAAAAGAAGAAGTACTCAGATCTTGTACTTTAGTAAAAGTACTTAGTTACTTTCACTGTTGGATTTCACTGGTTTTAGTTTCAACAACTAAACCACTGCTACCATGACCTTTCTCTACAGTGTTTATAATAATATCAGTGCTGTCAGCGGGACACACGCAGGTCACATGATCTGTGTGGCTAACAACCGCTAGCTCGTTAGCATCAGTGGATAAAGAGAGGTGCAGGAATGAGTCCTAAACCCAATATGAGTCAGCATTTCATCCCTTCCTGTCCCCTGGTCTGGAGGTCAATGGTTCTCTGAATGTGTTTTTGGTCATCCTGAAATAAGGTCTGTTTCTAACACAAGCTGAAGAGATTTTAATTCTACGACATGAACTACGTAACGTCAGTAAATACCTCACTGGTGAATTTAAAAACAATGCTAGCAGTGTCCCTCCATTTCCAGTGTTTATGCTAAGCTAGGGGTGCCCAGTACGTCGATCGCAAAGGTAGTGTGGGCAGATCTCATGGCATTGAAAAAAAAAGAAGACTTTTTTTTTAAGTTAGCCTATCATCCATCCTTACTATGGCATTTGCCACTTGATTGACGTGCAGGTAAGTCTGAGTTGTATTGTGCCATACGGGTTCATGCAGTCATGAGGGGGCCTCACCTCCTCATCTGAAGCACAAATGCGGCGCACTATTATGCGCTTATGCGGCGCAATTAGTGTAAGCACGCCACAAGTTTATCCGCCGTTTAGTCCACGAGCACAGCACCCCCTCTCACGACGCAGACTGGGCAGGGGCGGCCCTGTAGGTAGATCATTTGGGCTTGGTCATTTTAAAAGTAGCTCCCAAGCTGAAAAAGTGTGGGCACCCCGTTGCTAAGCTATGCTAACATCCCTGTGTATTAAAGTATCTCACAGAGCATGAACTGAACTCTATCTTCTCTCTGCTGGATATTACATCCGTCCATCAGCTTATCTTCTGTTTACAGACTCCACCCTCTTCCTCTGTAACCACCGCAGAGGAAGAGGAGGGTCATTCAAATACTCCTCATTCCACATATTATATATTACCACAGTATTTACTCACTGTGCAGTATTTTTTTTATTTTAAATGTGTATATGTTTCTTATTCCTGCTTCTTACTGTCAGCATTAAACACGTTCTGTATTTTAATGTGTTTAGTTTATTGCATGTAGCTTTGTTGTATTGTGCACTTGTCAATAAAGCCTTTAAATCTTGAATGACGGCTTGTTTTCTCATCTCTGTACGGGTGGTATCAGTTCATTAAATCTTTGCCCCAGTGCATTGTGGGAACAATTAGGTGGTCGGTGCAGGAATGTAATCTCAGGGTTTTGATCTGATCCTGCTGATTCCAGCGGGCCCTGAACGCCTCGCAGCACTGAGCTCTGATGGGAAACTCAACTAAAGACTCAAAGGTGTTCTCATCATATGCTCAGCAGCTTCAGTGGAGACATGAGACTCTTCTGAGCTCTCCAACGACGCATCGTGGAGAATACAAGACAGAAATACTGCAAGAACGCTATGTTCATGTAAATAGAATATGATATGTACAAGAACAGATTGCAAGATGACAGATTACATTTGATCAAGGCACTTTACACAGAGGTGGGAAGTAGTGGAGTACAAATACTTTGTTACTGTACTTAAGTACATCTTTCTGATATCAGTACTTTACTCCACTTCTTATTTTTCTGACGACTTTCTACTTTGACTTCTTACATGTTGAACACAAATACCTGTACTTTCTACTTCTTACATGTTGAACTCAAATACCTGTACTTTCTACTTCTCACATGTTGAACACAAATACCTGTACTTTCTACTTCTTACATGTTGAACTCAAATACCTGTACTTTCTACTTCTTACATGTTGAACTCAAATACCTGTATTTTCTACTTCTCACATGTTGAACACAAATACCTGTACTTTCTACTTCTTACATGTTGAACACAAATACCTGTACTTTCTACTTCTTACATGTTGAACTCAAATACCTGTACTTTCTACTTCTCACATGTTGAACACAAATACCTGTACTTTCTACTTCTTACATGTTGAACACAAATACCTGTACTTTCTACTTCTTACATGTTGAACTCAAATACCTGTACTTTCTACTTCTTACATGTTGAACTCAAATACCTGTACTCTCTACTTCTCTCATTTTCCAAACAGGCTGGTTCCTTTAGTCTGAATGTGTGTGTGGTGGCGTGATCATTATTATTTAGAGTCATTGCGTGCCTATTGATTTGAACACGATCCGTGTATCCATCATTTCCTGGTCTTCTCTAAAGAAGAGGGACCAATGGAAACGTTGTCATGTTGCCGTTGGTCACCATGGAAACATTCATTAGCTAACAATGACATTATTTTTCTGTTAATATAAAGGGAGGTCAGGTACTCTTTAAAACAGCTGCTAGTTATGGGTACTTTTTACTGAAGGACATTTCAAAGTTCTTTACTTTCACTTGAGTAAAGAAGTTTAGTCAGTACTTCTACTTTCACCAGAGTATTTTTAAACATGAGTATCTGTACTTCTACCTGAGTACAGGATGTGTGTACTTCTACTTGAGTAAAGGAGGCGTGTACTTCTACTCGAGTACAGGATGTGTGTACTTCTACTCGAGTACAGGATGTGTGTACTTCTACTCGAGTACAGGATGTGCTCTCTTCACAGATCTCTGGTGTTTAGCAGTCTGATTGTCTGTGGGATGAAACTGTGAGTAAAGCGGTGTTGATAACGTTTCCCTGATGTTGGACTGCATGCTGGGACACAGAGAGAGATCTGAGTACTGAGGTTTATCGTGTTGGGACACAGAGAGAGATCTGAGTACTGGAGCTGAACTTTAGCCCCGGGCGATAGCGAGAAGACGAGCTGACGAAGAAAACAGGCTGGACTAAAGCACTCACTGTAGAGTCTAACGGGCTGGACTAAAGCACTCACTGTAGAGTCTAACGGGCTGGACTAAAGCACTCACTGTAGAGTCTAACGGGCTGGACTAAAGCACTCACTTTAGAGTCTAACGGGCTGGACTAAAGCACTCACTGTAGAGTCTAACGGGCTGGACTAAAGCACTCACTGTAGAGTCTAACGGGCTGGACTAAAGCACTCACTGTAGAGTCTAACGGGCTGGACTAAAGCACTCACTGTAGAGTCTAACGGGCTGGACTAAAGCACTCACTGTAGAGTCTAACGGGCTGGACTAAAGCACTCACTGTAGAGTCTAACGGGCTGGACTAAAGCACTCACTGTAGAGTCTAACGGGCTGGACTAAAGCACTCACTGTAGAGTCTAACGGGCTGGACTAAAGCACTCACTGTAGAGTCTAACGGGCTGGACTAAAGCACTCACTGTAGAGTCTAACGGGCTGGACTAAAGCACTCACTGTAGAGTCTAACGGGCTGGACTAAAGCACTCACTGTAGAGTCTAACGGGCTGGACTAAAGCACTCACTGTAGAGTCTAACGGGCTGGACTAAAGCACTCACTGTAGAGTCTAACGGGCTGGACTAAAGCACTCACTGTAGAGTCTAACGGGCTGGACTAAAGCACTCACTGTAGAGTCTAACGGGCTGGACTAAAGCACTCACTGTAGAGTCTAACGGGCTGGACTAAAGCACTCACTGTAGAGTCTAACGGGCTGGACTAAAGCACTCACTGTAGAGTCTAACGGGCTGGACTAAAGCACTCACTGTAGAGTCAAACGGGCTGGACTAAAGCACTCACTGTAGAGTCTAACGGGCTGGACTAAAGCACTCACTGTAGAGTCTAACGGGCTGGACTAAAGCACTCACTGTAGAGTCTAACGGGCTGGACTAAAGCACTCACTGTAGAGTCTAACGAGCTGGACTAAAGCACTCACTGTAGAGTCTAACGGGCTGGACTAAAGCACTCACTGTAGAGTCTAACGGGCTGGACTAAAGCACTCACTGTAGAGTCTAACGGGCTGGACTAAAGCACTCACTGTAGAGTCTAACGGGCTGGACTAAAGCACTCACTGTAGAGTCTAACGGGCTGGACTAAAGCACTCACTGTAGAGTCTAACGGGCTGGACTAAAGCACTCACTGTAGAGTCTAACGGGCTGGACTAAAGCACTCACTGTAGAGTCTAACGGGCTGGACTAAAGCACTCACTGTAGAGTCTAACGGGCTGGACTAAAGCACTCACTGTAGAGTCTAACGGGCTGGACTAAAGCACTCACTGTAGAGTCTAACGGGCTGGACTAAAGCACTCACTGTAGAGTCTAACGGGCTGGACTAAAGCACTCACTGTAGAGTCTAACGGGCTGGACTAAAGCACTCACTGTAGAGTCTAACGGGCTGGACTAAAGCACTCACTGTAGAGTCTAACGGGCTGGACTAAAGCACTCACTGTAGAGTCTAACGGGCTGGACTAAAGCACTCACTTTAGAGTCTAACGGGCTGGACTAAAGCACTCACTGTAGAGTCTAACGGGCTGGACTAAAGCACTCACTGTAGAGTCTAACGGGATGGACTAAAGCACTCACTGTAGAGTCTAACGGGCTGGACTAAAGCACTCACTGTAGAGTCTAACGGGCTGGACTAAAGCACTTCTTGTAGAGTCTAACGGGCTGGACTAAAGCACTCACTGTAGAGTCTAACGGGCTGGACTAAAGCACTCACTGTAGAGTCTAACGGGCTGGACTAAAGCACTCACTGTAGAGTCTAACGGGCTGGACTAAAGCACTTCTTGAAGCCATTTGAAATGTGAGGCTGAGCTCCCAGTTTATTTACCAAATACCATGTTAGTTTCTATTTACTCATGCTGACCCCTGGTTACTTTATTTTACTTTTGTTTAACCCATTTGATCATTTTGTTTTGATTTCATTCCGTGTACGTTATTCACCCATGTGTTCGATCTGAAGCTCAGTTCCTCCGTCATCTAGAAGTTTGACTTGAAACTGTGTTTGAGTTTCGGGAGTTTTAACATGAGCTATGAATCATTTAAATGAATGTACAAAGCAGAACATCTCCTGGCTGGAAACACGCAGGACAAATATGATATAAGTCCGTGGTGGAGAAACAGATAAGCTATGGGCCTTTCTCATTCCTCTAGTTCCCCTCCTCGACTCCTCGGTCCTCCGGTAGTGACCCGGAAATGAATTTCAGCGCGCCATGTTGAAGGACATCTCATCTCTCTAAATGCACTTCGAGGACTGAGGATCGAGCGTCGAGGAGGCTCTCTGGAGGAGCTATAACCGAGGAGAGAGGAGAGAGGAGAGAGGAGACTCTCTGGAGGAGCTCTAACCGAGGAGAGAGGAGAGAGGAGGCTCTCTGGAGGAGAGAGGAGGCTCTCTGGAGGAGCTCTAACCGAGGAGAGAGGAGAGAGGAGAGAGGAGGCTCTCTGGAGGAGCTCTAACCGAGGAGAGAGGAGAGAGGAGAGAGGAGGCTCTCTGGAGGAGCTCTAACCGAGGAGAGAGGAGAGGAGAGGAGGCTCTCTGGAGGAGCTCTAACCGAGGAGAGAGGAGAGAGGAGAGAGGAGGCTCTCTGGAGGAGCTCTAACCGAGGAGAGAGGAGAGAGGAGAGAGGAGGCTCTCTGGAGGAGCTATAACCGAGGAGAGAGGAGAGAGGAGAGAGGAGAGAGGAGGCTCTCTGCAGGAGCTATAACCGAGGAGAGAGGAGAGAGGAGAGAAGATGCTCTCTGGTCGAGCTCTAACCGAGGAGAGAGGAGAGAGGAGAGAGGAGGCTCTCTGGAGGAGCTCTAACCGAGGAGAGAGGAGAGGAGAGGAGAGGAGAGAGGAGGCTCTCTGGAGGAGAGAGGAGAGAGGAGAGAGGAGGCTCTCTGGAGGAGAGAGGAGAGAGGAGAGAGGAGGCTCTCTGGAGGAGCTCTAACCGAGGAGAGAGGAGAGAGGAGAGAGGAGAGAGGAGGCTCTCTGGAGGAGCTCTAACCGAGGAGAGAGGAGAGAGGAGAGAGGAGGCTCTCTGGAGGAGCTCTAACCGAGGAGAGAGGAGAGGAGAGGAGAGGAGAGGAGGCTCTCTGGAGGAGCTCTAACCGAGGAGAGAGGAGAGAGGAGAGAGGAGGCTCTCTGGAGGAGCTCTAACTGAGGAGAGAGGAGAGAGGAGAGGAGAGAGGAGAGAGGAGAGAGGAGGCTCTCTGGAGGAGCTCTAACCGAGGAGAGAGGAGAGAGGAGAGAGGAGAGAGGAGAGAGGAGGCTCTCTGGAGGAGCTCTAACCGAGGAGAGAGGAGAGAGGAGAGAGGAGGCTCTCTGGAGGAGCTCTAACCGAGGAGAGAGGAGAGGAGAGGAGAGGAGAGGAGGCTCTCTGGAGGAGCTCTAACCGAGGAGAGAGGAGAGAGGAGAGAGGAGGCTCTCTAGAGGAGCTCTAACTGAGGAGAGAGGAGAGAGGAGAGGAGAGAGGAGAGAGGAGAGAGGAGAGAGGAGGCTCTCTGGAGGAGCTCTAACCGAGGAGACACTGATGGATCCTCCTCGGCTCCTTCCTGGATGCATTTCCGGGAACAGAGATGTTTCAAAGAGGCGTGACGCACGGCTGGACTGATCTCAGCCAATCACAGCTCTGCATGCATCGTCTGGATATTATTTTATTAACTGCTCTCATCACGACGCCATGTTTCCAGAGAGAACAGCTGAGAGGTCCGTGCAGAAAGCAGAGCAGTGTGTATAATATATATCACTCAGTGTAACAGACCTACTCTCTGTCTCTGCTTTAGTTTAGTAGATATCTACAAACAATATATATACCTATACATATATATATATATATATATATATAGATATATATATATATATATATATACGTATATATATATATATAGATATATATACCTATATATATATAGATATATATACACGTATATATACCTATACATATATATATATACGTATATATATATATCTATATCTATATAGATATATATATACACACGTATCTATATATATCTATATATCTATATATATATATATAGATATATCTATATATCTATATATATATATCTATATATATATATATATATATATATATATATATATATATATATATATATATATATATATATATATATATATATATATATATATATATATATATATGTGTGTGTGTGTGTGTGTGTGTGTGTGTGTGTGTGTGTGTGTGTGTGTGTCTGCATATGTAGCCTGTTATTGTCTCATTACACCGCACTGTGAATGAATCAAAGTAAATATATAAGTGGTCATGAACACATCTGTCCATCAGACAGAGGGCTGCTGTGCCTCCTGTCATCATTAATGGACGTCTCTTTAAAATGACCGCTCAGTGGTGGAGAAACAGATAAACTATGACCTGAGGAGACATCCCATCCAACCAATCAGTGGTGGAGAAACAGATAAACTATGACCTGAGGAGACATCCCATCCAACCAATCAGTGGTGGAGAAACAGATAAACTATGACCTGAGGAGACATCCCATCCAACCAATCAGTGGTGGAGAAACAACAGACACGGGCCGTTTCTCAATCGCGACGAAACTGGCTTCCAAGCCAATATTTCAAGGATGCTACGTCATCGAGTGCCGCCGAAGGACTGTTCCAATCTCCAGCATACTTGGAATTCCACCGAGGCCGCGTCCTTGGTTTGGGGGTAATGTCGAGGCTGCACATGGGTAGACTTCGCGTCCTTCAAATCCCCACAATGCTAATCTAAAGGTGAGTTCAGAGGCTCAACAGGTGGTTCAGAGGCTCTACAGGTGGTTCAGAGGCTCTAAAGGTGAGTTCAGAGGCTCTACAGGTGAGTTCAGAGGCTCTACAGGTGAGTTCAGAGGCTCTACAGGTGAGTTCAGAGGCTCAACAGGTGGTTCAGAGGCTCTACAGGTGAGTTCAGAGGCTCTACATGTGGTTCAGAGGCTCTAAAGGTGAGTTCAGAGGCTCTAAAGGTGAGTTCAGAGGCTCTACAGGTGAGTTCAGAGGCTCAACAGGTGGTTCAGAGGCTCTAAAGGTGAGTTCAGAGGCTCAACAGGTGGTTCAGAGGCTCTACAGGTGAGTTCAGAGGCTCTACAGGTGAGTTCAGAGGCTCTACAGGTGAGTTCAGAGGCTCTACAGGTGAGTTCAGAGGCTCTACAGGTGAGTTCAGAGGCTCTACATGTAGTTTGTATAGGCTCTGAGAGCAGCTGTTAACTGTACAGGTGAGTTCAGACTACAGGTGAGTTTGGAGTTTCGAGGACTCACCTTGAGGGGCGCGTGCAGCAGAGAGTGGATCCCGGAGATCTGCTCGCTCAGCGGAAGGTTTTCCTCCACGTTGGCCGGCGGAGGTCGCCTCGGTTCGGGGAAGTTTGTGCAGATGAAGGGGTCAGAGTCCTCCAGGAACTGCACCCGACACACGATGGAAGCCATGCCGAGGAGGGAGCGCCTTCTGCGGCCACAGCAGTGCGGGAGGGCCGGTGTGATACGGAGCGACTTCAGAAACACTTTGGAGAGGAAAAACCGGTCCGTCCGAGGCTGAGAGCGGACTGTAAAGCGGCGGAGGATAAACACTGATGCACTTCCGGGGAGGCCTTTCAAAAATAAAGGCGGATTCTTGTTTTATTTTTACAGAATATCTGTTTTTAATGAAGTTTAAAGCTTGTGTTATTCTGGGTGTATTTCTGTGTGTCTACATTTATATTCACCTTTTTCACTTCTTGTGTAAGTTCTTCTTTTGTATTACATTTACTTATACTTATATACTAACAAATAATTACTAACAAAGCACTTAATAAAGGACTGGCTTATCTAAAGCCATTTGAGTAGCACTTGAAATGTTTTAGGTCTATGAAACCTGATGTACTTATATGATTCTGTTTTCTTCAAGTTTGTATTTTGTTGGTTGAATGCACATATTGTAAGTTGCTTTGGATAAAAGCGTCAGCTAAGTGCAATGTAATGTGTGTGTGTGTGTGTGTGTGTGTGTGTGTGTGTGTGTGTGTGTGTGTGTGTGTGTGTGTGTGTGTGTGTGTGTGTGTGTGTGTGTGTGTGTGTGTGTGTGTGTGTGTGTGTGTGTCTGTTTTATGTTCTGTGAGTATTTATCTATGTTTTTAAAAGATATCAAAGTTCAAAATAAATAACTGGCTTTTAGAAAAGTTGTTGTTGAATTTAAATGGTATACCTTTATTTTGAAGAGGTCTGGCCTGACATCCGGTTGAATGAGAGGGGACTCCATGCTGGAACAGAGTCATCAGCAGGAGTCTGACGTCATCATACAATAACAAATATAGGAGCAGGAGTCTGACGTCATCCTATAATAACAAATATAGGAGCAGCTGATCTGAGGTCAGATTACAGCAACAGCTTATTCATAATATTACCTGCTCATTATCATTAATATTATGATATTATTATTAACAGTAATAATTTCCCATAATAATATATTACGATTATTTAACACATATTATAATTGTGCATTTTTTGTAAGTCTTATTTAAGAAATGTTTTGTTTCATTTTATGTTCAGTGTATTATCATTATAGTGTTTTGATCACTGGATCAGTTTGAACAATAATTAGTAAATAATAAAAGTCATTATTTACAAAACCAAACAAAAGTATTATTATAATAATTACATGGTCTTAATTTTATATTATTATTATTATATCATTATAAACAGCTACAGGTTTCTATATGATCTACAGTGAGAGAGCAGCGCCCCCTGCTGGCTGACACACACACACACACACACACACACACACACACACACACACACACGCACACACACTATCTTTGGTGCCAAAAGGGAGGAACGGGCTGAGGTAAGCGCTAAACTAGAAGCCCTACTGATATACATCGGAAAAGGTGAGAAATCTAGGCGTAGTTCTGGACCCTGACCTCAATTTCAAATCCCACATCAACACAATTACTGAATCAGCATACTATCACCTGAAAAACATAGCCAGACTTAGAACATTCATGTCTCAACAAGACCTTGAAAAACCAGTTCACGAATTTGTTGTTAGCATGCTTGATTAATGTAATAGTGTATTGCAGGTCTCTGTAAAAAATCGGTGAAATAACTACAACTAATCCAGGACGCCGCTGCCAGAGTCCTGACCAAAACCAAAAGAGTAGAACACATCACCCCAGTACTCAGGTCTCTGCACCGGCTACCAGGAGCTTACAGAATATTTAAAAATGATATTGTTAACTTATAAAGCATTACATGGTTTGGGAGCCCAATATATGTCTGACATGCTGCCCTGTTACGAGCCCCCCAGAGCTCTGAGCAGGGGCGGACTGGGAGGAAAAAGTGGCCCGGGGATTCATTGACAGACAGGCCCACTTAATGCGCGACATGTATCGGCCGGCTGGCAATGAAAGTATGTTACTTAACAAAAAACCCTGCATTTAATGTTGTTTTGGACCATTATTCATATAATAATCATCACCTGAGCCCTTGAGTTGCCTAGAGCAAAATAGTTACAGCATATATTTATTCATTTTAATGTTAACAGATCATTGGTGCAATAACATTTGGACCCAATTTGCCTGACTTGACGCATGGAATAAAACATGGGCGTAGGAAGCATCCTCAATGTGGGTGAGACAATTTAAAAGGGGGTGTGGGCAGGTGGTGGACCTCACCTTCTCTAGGGGGGTCCGGGGGCATGCTCCCCCGGGAAGACCTTTTTTTTTAAATGTTGAGGTTAAATGCATCAATCTGGTGCACTTTGAGAGCAACATTAGGGACTAAATCTATGGATACATCTCTCCAGTGGCGAGCAGTGACTTTTATACCTAGGCCCTCTGACCCCCACCCCTTCCCTCGAGTTATTACGTCACAGCGTATACTTCAGCGGAATATCAAAACAACGGCCCGGGATGCAAAACGCATCAATGAAAGCGAATTGTTGTAAGAAATGTTCACTTCCGCATAAAAAAGCCTCGGCACGTGACCTCCCGCGTGTGACGTAACACGGGGGACACAAGGGGGAGAGCGGCCGGTGTAACGTATTAATAAACATGGATCCCAATGCTAGTTTCGACACAGAAGACACAGAAGAAGTTGAACATGAATATTCAAATGCATATGACGGACCACAACCTTATAATTATGAGCCTGCTAGGCGTCCAAGAGACCAGGAGCAGCCAAGGATTAGAAGAAATAACGGCCATCGGAGAGAAATGGAGCTGTGGTGTGAGGAGAACCAGTGGAGAACAGAGCAGCTGTCTTGATGAGTGACCGGCGTTAGCTACAGAATGTTAGCTAACGTCACATCACAACATTGTAAAGTTAGCTATCATATATCAGGCTATAACTAAAGTAGCATTGATAATATAGTAACGTTACTGGCAGGACTGTTGATACTGATCCATAACAGAAACTAATGCCAAGTATCAGCCGTGTCTCGCGTTACCTAATGCAACTCCCCACTACGGTGCTGTGTACCGGAGGGGAGAGAGATACGGCTGATACTTGACGATCTGGCGGAGAAAGGTTGTGGAGCCTCCGTTGATATGCCGTTGTAAATGGCTTGATGGAAAGCAGGTGTGTAGTCGGGGAGGGTGCACAGCTGATTGCAGCAGGTGAGTGGAGGTTGAGCCGGGAGCCAGGAGTGACAGCCACCACGCCCACACAAACAACACAGAAACAAACACAAAGGAGACGGCTGGAGCAGTACAGCCACCACAGCGTTACCTAATGCAACTCCACACTACGTCTTACGGTGCCGTGTACTGGAGGGGAGAGAGAGAGAGCAGCGAAGGGGGGGGAGAGAGAGAGAAAGAGCAGTGAAGGGGGGGAGAGAGAGAGAGAGCAGTGAAGGGGGGGAGAGAGAAGTAATACGGTTTCCTGATAAAGCTGTGGAGAGTATGTGCTGCAGGGAGGTGGATGAACAACGCACCCAGGAACGAACGCTAGCTCCGGTCCTTTTTACTGTGGACTCGATGTCCTGACAGGCTGGAGTTTGTGCATCCTGCACAAACACAATACTGCACCATGATTACAAATGGAGAAATACAATGTAAAACTACCGAAAAATACCAGCTCACTTAAACACAACCGCTCTACTCAACGCAACTACTAACTATACCCGCGGTCAGAGAGCGGAGATGTTTCCCCTTTGTGATGTAATATGACGCGTTTGACGTATGACCTTAAAAAAAGCTGTTTTTAAGAGTAGAGCTCAAAATTGCTCCTTTCCCTCTGAATTCCTTATGTCTCTAAAACATATCAAATCCTGCATTCACTTTTTTAATTGTAATTTTCAAGCAAGTTTAAGCATAAATGTAGAAAAAATAAAAACCTGCAAAATGCTCTTTAAATGTAATTTGGCATGCTTTTATTTTGAAGGCGAGTTAACGCTGTTGACAGGAAGTTGTTGTTGCTATGGAAACAAGAAAAGTTTCACAGCGGGCGGAACTTCTCATAAAGTCCGCGATAATAACCAATAACACCCACCCATTTAGAGGGAAGATATGATTGTTCAATTGTACTGTCATCTGACATTACTCTTGAGTTCAGTTACTATAGCTGGACCGCCTGGACGTCCAACAGCTCCTCTCTTCACAGTAACTCGCAGAGACGAGCTTCTTTCATTTAACCCTTCACATTCCAACAGAAACTGAATAGATGAGAGTAACACCTACGTCACTTCCGGGCAAAAATTACGGCCCCGCCCACTTTTGGGGGAAAACAACGTCCTTTGAATGGCGGTCAATACAAATTCTGAACTTTTTGCCCATCCGATAATTTTTTTTTAAAACCCTGGATTTGTGGATCTTCAAAGACCTCGATCACGATGGCCAGTCAGGCAAACAGTTACATTCGATCATTGGTTATCGACAATCGGTGTTGATATATGGTTAAATTAAAATCAGTAGGCGAGGCTGTAATTTCTCCAGCTGTTACTCTCATGAGCGAGGCAGAACATAAGAGTTTTATCATGCCAGAAAGCTGCTGTGTCGTTTGTTGCACCTCAAACATTAAAACAAATCCAGAGTTACGTGTTTCTGAACTTCCTCTAAGAAGAAAGGACAGTAACAGAAGATCTCTGTGGCTTCAGGCTCCATCGCCATTCAAATGACAGCCGTTGTTTCCCCCAAAAGTGGGCGGGGCCGTAAAGTGACGTAGATGTTACTCTCATCTATGACAATCGATAGCCTACTGCTATATTTAACCATATATCGAGCCCGATCGTCGATTTCTAATGGCTTAATGCAATTGTTGGCCTGTCTGGCCATTGGAATCGGGCTCTTTGAAGATACACAAATCTCCGGTTTTCTTACATTTCTGATCGGATTGGCAAAAACTTCAGAATTTGTATTGACCGCCGTTCAACTGACAGCATTGTTTTCCCCCAAAAGTGGGAGGAGCCGTTATTTTTGCCCGGAAGTTTGTTACTCTCATCTCTAGGCAGATACGAAGGATTTATTTCTTTGGAAATGTTATTTTAAATACAATTGAATCAAGCTATTTTGGTAAAACTAATAAAAAAATATAACTAAAAAAATATATTAAAAAAGTATATATTATTTTTTGTAATGTTTTTAAATATTAAAGAGAATATCTTAGGCCCTCACAGAGGCTCGCCACTGCATCTCTCAACACCCATATGAAACAGAACTGTAAACAGATTTACTTTTTCTTTCAACATTTATTTGAACAGCAAGTGGAGGCAAAAGTGACTGCACCCAAAACAATAAACCTGCTAGCTAGCTAGCCTAAACTCAGTGACAGAATGTGGGCAACACGTTCTTCTCCACAGCCGCGCAACCTCTGAGTCAGACGTGACTTCCCCCTTTTCTATCCTACAGCCACCCCCCCTGAACTCCGTTTCCCTGCCAACCCCCCCCCCCCACCCCCCCACCCCCACCTCCCCTATGCAAGCCCCTCCCTCTGAACCCAGGGCTCGCTACAATACTGTATACTGTATACACAAACTATACAACAACGCCTTTACGCTTTGGAGCTTGTTTATCCATCTGTAATCAACTGCCAGCTAGGTCTCTCAGTCGCTCACTCCTGATCGTTCAGTGACAGCTGCTACGGGCCTGATGTTTGAAAGTGAAACTATCTGATAGATAGAACATACGTAGCCTATCAAAACGGCCCAGCCCAGCCCAGTGGGGTGTGGCCACACCCCTCCAGGGTGTGGCCACACCCCTCCAGGGAGTGGCCACACCCCTCCAGGGAGTGGCCGGAAAACTTACAAATGTGGGCCGGTAAGATTTAGGCAAATCATTTTTTTTTTTTTTTTTTGCCATCCGGCCCACGCACAGCACCGGCCCACCGGGGAAACTCCCGGTATTCCCAATGGCCAGTCCGCCCCTGGCTCTGAGGTCATCGGGGGCGGGCTTACTCATCGTTCCCCGGCTCAGAACCAAACCCACGCCGAGTTCTCCATGAGGCCTTCACCCACGCTGAGGTCTTCATGAGTTCTTCACCCACGCTGAGGTCTTCACCCAAGCTGAGGTCTTCACCCACGCTGAGGTCTTCACCCAAGCTGAGGTCTTCATGAGTTCTTCACCCACGCTGAGGTCTTCACCCACGCTGAGGTCTTCACCCAAGCTGAGGTCTTCATGAGTTCTTCACCCACGCTGAGGTCTTCACCCACGCTGAGGTCTTCACCCATGCTGAGGTCTTCATGAGTTCTTCACCCACGCTGAGGTCTTCACCCACGCTGAGTTCTTCATGAGTTCTTCACCCACGCTGAGGCCTTCACCCACGCTGAGGTCTTCATGAGTTCTTCACCCACGCTGAGGTCTTCACCCACGCTGAGGTCTTCACCCACGCTGAGGTCTTCACCCACGCTGAGGTCTTCACCCACGCTGAGTTCTTCATGAGGTCTTCACCCACGCTGAGTTCTTCATGAGGTCTTCACCCACACTGAGGTCTTCATGAGTTCTTCACCCACGCTGAGGTCTTCACCCACGCTGAGTTCTTCATGAGTTCTTCACCCACGCTGAGGCCTTCACCCACGCTGAGGTCTTCATGAGTTCTTCACCCACGCTGAGTTCTTCACCCACGCTGAGGTCTTCATGAGTTCTTCACCCACGCTGAGTTCTTCATGAGGTCTTCACCCACGCTGAGTTCTTCATGAGTTCTTCACCCACGCTGAGGCCTTCACCCACGCTGAGGTCTTCATGAGTTCTTCACCCACGCTGAGTTCTTCATCCACGCTGAGTTCTTCATCCACGCTGAGTTCTTCACCCACGCTGAGTTCTTCATGAGTTCTTCAGCCACGCTGAGTTCTTCAGCCACGCTGAGTTCTTTGAAGTCCAGGCCAAAAACACGACTCTTTAGAGCTGCTTACCCAGAAGCCTTTTAACTGGTTTTAGCACTTACCGTATTTACAATGTCGTTTTTAAACTATGTTGTATCTCATTGTTTTTAAGAATCTGTTATTCCATTATGTTTATTTATAGTGTTCCTCTCTGTCGTCTTACTATGATGTGTTCAAGATCATGTGAAGCACTTTGAATTGCCTCTGCGTCTGAAATGTGCTTAAATAAACGTACCTTACCTTACCTTACACACACACACACACACACACACACACACACACACACACACACACACACACACACACACACACACACACACACACACACACACACACACACACACACACACACACACACACACACACACACACACACACACACACACACACACACACACACACACACACACCTCGAAGTTCCTCAACTTCGCCTTGAACTGTCCCAACGTTACCGTGTGTCACCATCAGTGTGAACGGCTTGTATTTTTCGGGTAATCCCTGAATAACCATCGCCATCATTAGTCCCTCACTCGGTGCTTCTCCCGCGCTCCTGAGTGCCGTAGGGATCTGCTCTGCTCAGATAATGTACTCTGTCACCGTCTCATTATCAGCTTTCTTCAGCGCCCTCATGGTTATATACAAGGTGACGATACGGGGTCTGCCTTTTCCAATATAGTGCTCCCTTAATACTCTGAGACTCTCTCGGCCCTTGTCCTTCGTGTCTCTGAATATCAGGCCTAAACTGGTATTGTTGAGTAGCAGCGTTAACTCACAATAGGCGTCAGCATTGAGCTTGTCGTCTTGAGCCCTCAGTGCCGCGGTCAGCTCTCCAGCGGGTGCTCGAAGGATGGTCTCCTTCAATCCCACCCCGTGCATGCAACACAGCATCCTCTCTTCCCAAAGCTCATACTCTTCTGCTTTCCCGTCAAACGTGGGCCACTTGCTCTTCCTCGTGGTTCTATTTGCCATGGCTTTTGCGTTTGTAGCTTCAGTAGCTTAGCTTAGGTCCTTGTTAGCTTAGCTTTAGCTTCCCTCGGTTCAGATGCTAAACTAGCTTAACACGTGGCTAACTAGCTACTCCTATGCTAACCGTGCTAACAAGCAATCTTCTCGCCTCGTTATCGCACGTGCGCTTCGAACTGTAGAATAATTCATCGCATCTGGGCCCGTAACCTGTTAGCAGATTTAGACTCTTTTTTTAGACCTTTTGTCTCCTGCAGCAGAAAGGTGAATAATCTCAGCTGTTCAAGTTTAGCCTTTCATCACAGCGTTATTTATTATAGGTACACATCTCAAGAGACTTGAGGACAGAGAGAGAAGGGGCGTGACTCCAACGGTCTTATACCCCAGGTAGTGACAATCATGTGGTACAGCACCAGACCCGGCGTCATGGGCGGGCCCCATGGGGCCGGGCCCGCCCATCCAGGATTTGGGCCCGCTGTTTTAATCAGGGCTGAATACAACATTTTATTTTATTATTATGTTCAGGGGCGGCGCCAGGGTATACTGGGGTAGGCTACAGCCATACCAACAAAAATGGCTTAGCCCCCCCATGAACAATGATGTTAAAGTAAGGAAACTAAAGTCCGCCAACTCGCGGAGTAAATCACACAGACAG
The DNA here is from genome assembly GCF_949606895.1 of Notothenia rossii. NCBI lineage: Eukaryota > Metazoa > Chordata > Actinopteri > Perciformes > Nototheniidae > Notothenia > Notothenia rossii. The sequence continues at coordinate 305,129 of NC_136904.1, forward strand.
CAGTTAGTCAGATTGATTTCAGTAGCCACTTGTCTGGAAATACCGAAGACTAGAAACGGTTTAGAAAACTTTTGTCACGTAGTGATCGTCTTCTCAATAGAACATCTTTGATAATGTCTTCTGGCCAATCAGAATCAAGATAACGGCGTGGTGTTGTTGCAGGAAGTCCCGACGGAGAATACTTTTGCTGGAGTACATCTCTTTATACATCGATACAACATTACGTGTTGATAGACATCAACACGTAATGAAATAAGACCCCACGGTTTGATGATTGATAGGTGTGTGGGCTGTCTCTCATTTTGACACACAGAACAGTGGGGGCTATCCACCCTTATCCACAAAGTAAAGTCATTCACAGCCTCTTCCCTCTTCTCTCTGTGAGGAGCAGCAGGTTCAGCTTTCAGAACAAAGTAACACAAAACTAAAATGGCATTCATTTTTTTAAATATGTCGTGTAATAATAGATTTATTTATTTTTCTCCTCAAGAGAGTACCAAAGGCAGAATGTGTATTTTATGGTAGTATTTCAAAAAATCTCCTGGGGGAGAATCCTCCCAGAGTAGCTTGGGTTGGGTTTTCAGCATGTCAACTCTTTCACTTGTGGGGAAATTGCAGGATTGGCTCCAGGTCCCCCTTTTTATTTACTACAAGACAAATGTGCCGTTTTATTTCATCCAGTTACATTTGGATTGGGAAATAATCTAAACCTCACGCGTGGCGTTTCGCTGTCAAGGGGAGCCTGTATGTCATTAATTACAAATACTGACTTGAGCCCCTCCACTGTATGGGTTAGCCCTGCCATAGATTACCCAACACAGATACTCTGGAGCCGCCACTATTTATGTTTATGGTTGTTATTTGTAGGGCTTTGTCCTAATATTTATTTTTGTTTTAAACTATGTTGAAAGATTAGTTTAATAGCATTTTTTTTATTTTGCTACGAAATTCTGAATGAGATTCTGAATGAAAGGCTGAATGAAAGGCTGAATGAAAGGCTGCACACGAGACTGTTTTTCTCTGGGTTGAGTCGTGTGGGGTTTTGAGTGAGATGCGGCACAGCAGCCTGTCAGTTTACTCTTGCTAGCTTAGTTTGGCTATTATCATTTATATTTATCTGCAACAATGGATATCAGGAAGTGGTTCATGAAAGGAATATGGCAACTCAGCGCCAGATGCAGGCACATTAGAAGACATCAGTTACGTTACCAACGAGCTAGCAAGCCAGCCAGGGAGAAGGGAGGCTGGCTATCAATTATATTTGTAGAGAAATGGACTCTCAAGCCGGCTCTCTCACAAACTGCTGCTCTGTGCGCAAGCAGACCGCTGCACACGCTCTCTGCCTCGCTCAATCTCTCTCTCTCTCTCTCTCCCTTTCTCTCCATGCTTGCCCAAGTTGGCACAGCGTTAAAAATGTGCCACAAAACCAACTAATGGATGTAGCCTATAATAAGACCGTCAACAGCCTTATGGCAACCTGAAACCCTTCTGTTTCCGTAACAACAATTCACGAGCGCTTCCCTCCCCCCCCCGTTGACAATTCAGATGCCGCCCAGAGACGTATGTCTGCCGCCAGATCTGTACAGCGCTATCCAATGAACACAGTAGTAGTTGCAGCTACTTACATAAAGGTATTACATTACATTTAGCTGAGGCTTTTATCCAGAGAGACTTACAATAAGTGCGTTCGACCAACAAAATACAACCTTAAAGAAAACAGAATCATAAGTTCATCAGGTTTCATAGAGCCAAACATTTCAAGTGCTACTCAACTGGCATTTAGAAAGCCAGCCCTTTATTAGTATATAAGTGCTTTGTTAGTAATTCTATCTCTGGAAGTGGAGTCCAAAGAGATGAGTTTTCAGTCTGAAGAAGATGTGTAAGCTTTCTGCTGTCCTGATTTCAATGGGGAGCTCATTCCACCATTTTGGAGCCAGGATAGCAAACCCACGTGTTTCTGCTGATGGGAACTTGGGTCCCCCTCGCAGTGCGGGTGCAGCGAGCTGTTTGGCTGATGCAGAGCGGAGTGCACGTGCTGGGGTGTACGGTTTAACCATGTCCTGGATGTAGGAAGGGCCAGATCCATTCACAGCATGGTACGCAAGTACCAGTGTCTTGAAGTGGATTCTAGCAGTTACTGGAAGCCAGTGAAGGGAGCGGAGGAGCGGCGTGGTGTGGGAACATTTAGGAAGGTTGAAGACCAGACGAGCCGCTGCATTCTGGATGAGCTGCAGAGGTCAGAGGGCACATGCAGGTAGACCAGCCAGGAGGGAGTTGCAGTAGTCTAGGCGTGAGATGACGAGAGCCTGGACCAGAACCTGCGTCTCTTTCTGGGTCAGCTGGGGACGTATCCTCCTGATGTTGTAAAGAGTGTATCTGCAGCAGCGGGTTGTAGCAGAGATGTTTGCAGTGAAGGACAGTTTGTTATCTAGGGTCACACCCAGATTCCTTGCAGTCTGAGTCGGGGAAACAACAGAGGGGCCGATGTTGATTGTTAGGTCAAGAGTGGGACAATCTTTTCCCGGAAGGAAAAGCAGTTCAGTCTTGTCAAGGTTGAGCTTGAGGTGATGAGCAGACATCCACTGAGAGATGTCTGCTAGACAAGCAGAGATGCGTGCGACGACCTGGGTCTCTGAGCTATAAAGTTATGAGTTGAACCCTTAATGCAGTTACACCTACTCAATAAAGCTCTTAGTATTGTTTAAATCAAAGTTAACCCTAGCAGTCAGTTAGTTCAGTTTTAAGGTTTCAGTCAAATGAGTTGTCCCAAGTTTCTGCCTGACAGATACTGTAACGGTTCAGTCAGATCAACTACAGAGCATTGATACAGAGTACACACACTGAAACAGAGAAGTCTGAAAACAGAATGTTACTCACCTAGAAGTCACCAGTTGCTATCCTGTCAAAATGGAGTTGCGCACAGTATTACATGGAGTCATACACTATACATGTCTCTGTATGTTACACCTCAACACCGTGACATATGGATCTTAACAAAGATCCGCTATATCAGATACCTATAGATCTATCAGCTGTTTATTTCACATGAGTTCCACTGTGGCAGCTTTTTAATCACTGCTCCCCCTGGTGGATCCATGATCCATTGCAGCTGGTTTCGTTATCATTTAATTTATTTATCAAAGAGGCGTATCAACTTCATGGGGGGGTTTTCCTTTCAGATAATCAAAAAGATTAGGACATGACGTTTGCATGTAAAAAGGTCTGTGAGCAACACATTGTTACTTTACATATATCTGTTTGTTTCAAGTTTCCAGGTGATGCAGAGAGACCAGAGGATGCTGACCACGAGACACAGACCTTTTCCTAACATCACTGAACTTCAGCATGGACTCAAAGGTACAAAGACTCCTTTCATACTGTACAAAGAATCGAGAAACGTTCTGGTTTAAAAATATCAAGTAACAACTATAATACACTGATATACCATTAAACATGTTTAAAGTGGACCCATCATGCTATATTTGAATAACATAGTGGAGGACCATACCTATATAAGGCATATTTATACTTTTTATTTTTCAAAATACCAAACAGATCATGCATTTTAGCCATTCCTCATTTCTCTCAATGTAACACTGTCTTTGCATCATGGGCTGACTCTGTGAGAACAGCACCATCTACAGGCCTGGCATATGTACTACAGCGTCTCCAGCGCTTTCCAACAGCAATGTCCGTGGCTGCCTCCTCCTGATTGGTGGAGTTGGCCCAATAGCCGTAGCGCCACTTCTGTGATGTCACAGAAGTGTTCAAATCTGGATCAGTCTGTATCAGATCCGTTGCTGCCCCTTTTTAAGAGATTTGTGTATTGAGGAAAATAGAGAGTGTTGTGTTTTCTGACACTTGGTGAGTTCCCTGGAACACCGGGGACACATGTTCATGTAGAAAAGACGTACAAAAGTGCATTTTGCATGATGGGTCCCCTTTAAGCAATGTAACACGTGCAGACCGGGAGCAACAGATGGAAGGTTAGCCGGCTAGCTGGAGTACATTGGTTAGTCTTCTATTTAGTTGCTGTTAAATAATGAATGCTAACATAACAGTCGGCTAGAAGTACACAGCTTAATCAACCATGTGTAACTGGCCATTGTCCTCTCAGCCTGAAATATCAATCACTTCAATAAATGGTCAAACTAAAAAGGAAAGGTTCTGGCTCAATTTTGGTTTAGTTAGTTTGTTAGCTTATTGCAACTTAACAATACTGAACTTTACAACAGGAAGTACACCTGCCTCCCCAACACAGTCTCACGGCATTTGGTGTTATAGTCCCAAAATGAATCTATTGATTCGTGTTCACCGACACCATTTCGCCATTTTCTTCGTGTCACAGAACGATTTTAAAAGCAATGTAAATAATAACAAATTAGAAGGAAAAACAGATTTAAAAATACTGATTTCAGTATTCTGACCCAGAACGATTTTAGAAGCAATGTATTTCTATTGGTATTATGTTTCGTGCCTGCACCAAATAATAACACATTCGAAGAAAAAAAAGATGACAACAAATACAGATGTCAGTATTCTGAGGCTCTTATACAATTTACAATAAAAGGGTTAGGCTGAGGGTAAGATATGGAGTAAGAACATGTTTCTATGAACCACACAGCTTCCGGTCATCCAAGACCAGACCGTACAAAAAGATGTGGTGCAGGCACGAAACACACTACCAATAGAAATACATACAATACCCCCAATTACATACAATACCCCCAATTACATACAATACCCCCAATTACATACAATACCCCCAATTTTTCAGAATATAAATATTACGTTTTGAGAAAACTCTACACTGTATTGGTAGTATTAGAAGACAAAGAGTGGGAGAGGATTTTGAACAGGGGAGGCTTTATCGTGAGCTTGATCGTCACACAAGGACATCAGAACTCCTCATGGAATCCCGAACTGGTAATGAGCCAATCCATGGACAATATTTTGTCCATGAGCGTCTTGCCTGCCGGCTCGCAGTTTTTGTTGATTTGGGCATATTTCCTGGACAGGCTACTTTGTGGAGACAGAGTTAATAATAATTATAATATCCCAGTTATAAACGACATGAATCAAAGATGTGTTTCTGTATTTTAGTGGTAAAAAAATGCATTCATCATCATAATTATTCTATAATGTACACAGTGCCTGCAAACCGGAGGAGAACGCTGGCATTTCTCCTCCTACTTAAAAGACTACGGAGGGATAGGGTCTGCAAATTAGTTTATTTTGGGGATGGGTCGGATGCTCTGACCGGTCCACTTCCTGCCCCGCGCCTCTACAACGCCTCGCGTCGGAAAATAGACTTCAATCCTATCTTGAGCGGA
>NC_136904.1:320461-322961 GCF_949606895.1 Notothenia rossii
GCATGAATGGATGCTCCATAGCTCCTCCTGTCTTCCAGTGAACCTCCTGAACTCTTGATGGGAATCTGAAGGTGAGTCAGCTTCCTCTGAATCCCTTCATAAAAACAACTTCTCTCTCCTCTATCCTCATTGGTCCGTGACGCTCCTCGCCTCGTTAAGGACTTTCAGCTCCTCGTTAACGAGCGTCGAGGAGAGACGTTAGCGGGATTTATTCTGCGGTCACATCGTGAGAAGAGAGGAGGAGGACGAGCCGCAGCACGTTTTCATATCTCTGTTTTCACGCCTCCCGACAGCTGTTTGTTTGAACCTGTTAGCGGAGGAGAGGAAGAATGTGAGATCATAAAGAATAGAATCTGGGTCAGATGATGAAGAGCTGCACGGTGAATCAGGAAAAGAGAGATGGTTCTGAGGAACAACTCAGAACCATCTCTCTTTTTATATTTCACTAAAACACGTCCAGCTTTTATTCTGAAAGGACTTTGCAGTTTGTGCAGAAGAGTAGCATTAGCATTAGCATTAGCACTTTGTATGTGCAGTAGCATTAACAGCATGAGTCTATGTCATGCCACAGTAGCATTAGCATTAGCATTAGCTATGCAGCAGCACACTTAGCAGAATCAGCAACATTACTATCAATAGACCAGGGGGGTCAAACTCAAGGCCCGGGGGCCAAATCCGGCCCGTGACTTCACTTCATGCGGCCCCACAAGAGCTGGCAAAGAATTTCATATGTTTAATATATGGTTACATGCCGATTTACAGAAGCACGTTGCCCATAAACCACATGTCCCACAATGCATCTCAAATATGCCTCTTTTTATCAGAATTTTACTTTTTCTTCAAAATGTTTCTTATTTTTTATTGAATTAGACTTTTTTTCTCCATAATTTGGCTTTTCTTTTAAAATCATTTTGTGACCCTCTCACTGAAGAGACTTGCAATTATTTGCCCTAGACTTCTGCTTTCAGACGAAGTTAATGAGGAAGTTATTACCCTACCTGATAATAATCCAATGCAGAGGCAATCATGTGATGGTTTTGGGATTCCTTTGTAATCCTCTGGAGCAGAGAGGAGCTGTGGATTGTTGTTATTGATTAATGCATCAGTTTCTTAGGGTCAAAAACACTAAACTCACAACTTCAAATGGAAGCGTTTAGTTTATTTAATAAAAGAGCTCATGTTCAAAGTGAAAAGTGACAGTAGATATAGATTAGTTGCAATTTGGTGCTAAATATAAAAAAAATATATATAATCTTTTTTTTAAATTACCTTGAATTTCAGGGGGGGACGCGGGGCGCCGTTGGTGGGGCGACAATGGTAGGGGAAACACTGCCGCAGCATGAGTCATGCAGCGTCATTAGCAGCAGTAGCATTAGCAGCTTTAGCACTAGTCATGCTGCAGTAGCATTAGCAGCTTTAGCACTAGTCATGCTGCAGTAGCATTAGCAGCTTTAGCACTAGTCATGCTGCAGTAGCATTAGCAGCTTTAGCACTAGTCATGCTGCAGTAGCATTAGCAGCTTTAGCACTAGTCATGATGCAGTAGCATTAGCAGCTTTAGCACTAGTCATGCTGCAGTAGCATTAGCAGCTTTAGCACTAGTCATGCTGCAGTAGCATTAGCAGCTTTAGCACTAGTCATGCTGCAGTAGCATTAGCAGCTTTAGCACTAGTCGTGCTGCAGTAGCATTAGCAGCTTTAGCACTAGTCATGCTGCAGTAGCATTAGCAGCTTTAGCACTAGTCATGCTGCAGTAGCATTAGCAGCTTTAGCACTAGTCATGATGCAGTAGCATTAGCAGCTTTAGCACTAGTCATGCTGCAGTAGCATTAGCAGCTTTAGCACTAGTCATGCTGCAGTAGCATTAGCAGCTTTAGCACTAGTAATGCTGCAGTAGCATTAGCAGCTTTAGCACTAGTCGTGCTGCAGTAGCATTAGCAGCTTTAGCACTAGTCGTGCTGCAGTAGCATTAGCAGCTTTAGCACTAGTCATGCTGCAGTAGCATTAGCAGCTTTAGCACTAGTCATGCTGCAGTAGCATTAGCAGCTTTAGCACTAATCATGCTGCAGTAGCATTAGCAGCTTTAGCACTAGTCATGCTGCAGTAGCATTAGCAGCTTTAGCACTAGTCGTGCTGCAGTAGCATTAGCAGCTTTAGCACTAGTCATGCTGCAGTAGCATTAGCAGCTTTAGCACTAGTCGTGCTGCAGTAGCATTAGCAGCTTTAGCACTAGTCATGATGCAGTAGCATTAGCAGCTTTAGCACTAGTCATGCTGCCGTAGCATTAGCAGCTTTAGCACTAGTCATGCTGCAGTAGCATTAGCAGCTTTAGCACTAGTCATGCTGCAGTAGCATTAGCAGCTTTAGCACTAGTCATGCTGCAGTAGCATTAGCAGCTTTAGCACTAGTCATGCTGCAGTAGCATTAGCAGCTTTAGCACTAGTTATGCTGCAGTAGCATTAGCAGCTTTAGCACTAGTCGTGCTGCAGTAGCATTAGCAGC
>NC_136904.1:325461-332961 GCF_949606895.1 Notothenia rossii
GTGTGTATGTGTATGTGTGTGTGTGTGTGTGTGTGTGTGTGTGTGTGTGTGTGTGTGTGTGTGTGTGTGTGTGTGGTGTGTGTATGTGTATGTGTATGTGTGTGTTTGTGTGTGTGAGAGTATGTTTTAAGGTCATATCAGTTTGTTCTTGTGTCACACGTTTCTTTCTGCACATCTTCTCATATCTTCTTAGTGTATGTTTTGTGTAGCGTATGTAAAGCACAATGCGACACAGGGTAACAAAGCATTAAGAAAAACCAACGTATCTCACAGGAAAGATGTTTGCAGTGTGGAAAGTAAACATTGATGCTAAACCTCACCCTCCGAGCAGAGGGGAAGCTGAAGCTAATACCACACTGTGATTGGCTGCTCGTTAAGGAGCGCTAACGAGCAGCAGAGGTCAATCAGAGCTTCTCTCTCAGTTCTGATGATTGATGTCTCCTGGAATCAAATCTCTTCTGATTTACTGTCTGCCAGTAATGAGTCTAATTCTCCTGCTTCTCATAATTCATGATTAAATCATCTGCAGATAATCCTGAGGAATAAATCAGGTTGACAGCGGATCAGTTCATCACATCGTCGCAAGAGAAGAGAGAAGAGAGGAAGAGAGGAAGTGCTTTACTCTGGAAACTGGAATTAAAGGAAGGATAATGAATGGTCTCCTCATCATGATCCTCTTAGACCCCATTTACACGCAAACGCATACGAAACGCAAACGAACCGAATACGATATCAAAAGGTATTCCGTTCACACGAGACCGCTCGGGAGCGCTGGAGACGCTGTAGTACATATGCTTGGTCTGTAAGTGGCGCTGTGGCTCAGTGGCTCAGTAGCTCAGTGGCTCAGTGGCTCAGTGGCTCAGTGGCTCAGTGGCTCAGTGGCTCAGTGGCTCAGTGGCTCAGTGGCGCAGTGGCTCAGTGGCTCAGTGGCTCAGTGGCTCAGTGGCTCAGTGGCACAGTGGCTCAGTGGCTCAGTGGCTCAGTGGCGCAGTGGCTCAGTGGCTCAGTGGCTCAGTGGCTCAGTGGCTCAGTGGCTCAGTGGCTCAGTGGCGCAGTGGCTCAGTGGCTCAGTGGCTCAGTGGCTCAGGGGCTCAGTGGCTCAGTGGCTCAGGGGCTCAGTGGCTCAGGGGCTCAGTGGCTCAGTGGCTCAGTGGCTCAGTGGCTCAGTGGCGCAGTGGCTCAGTGGCTCAGTGGCTCAGTGGCTCAGGGGCTCAGTGGCTCAGTGGCTCAGTGGCGCAGTGGCTCAGTGGCTCAGGGGCTCAGTGGCTCAGTGGCTCAGTGGCTCAGTGGCTCAGTGGCTCAGTGGCTCAGTGGCTCAGTGGCTCAGTGGCTCAGGGGCTCAGTGGCTCAGTGGCGCAGTGGCTCAGTGGCTCAGTGGCTCAGTGGCACAGTGGCACTTTACCTCTGCAGTAAAATACATCAAAAGCAGCGAAGAAGACCTGGGCCCTTTCTCATTTCATCAAATCCTCCTCCTCGACTCCTCGACTCCTCGCTCCTCCGGTAGTGACCCGGAAATGTATTTCAGCGCGCCATGTGAAGGACATCTCCTTTCTCTAAATGCACTTCGAGGACCGAGGATCGAGCGTCAAGGAGGCTCTCTGGAGGAGCTATAACCGAGGAGAGAGGAGAGAGGAGAGAGGAGAGAGGAGAGAGGAGGCTCTCTGCAGGAGCTCTAACCGAGGAGAGAGGAGAGAGGAGAGAGGAGGCTCTCTGCAGGAGCTCTAACCGAGGAGAGAGGAGAGAGGAGAGAGGAGAGCAGAGGCTCTCTGGAGGAGCTCTAACCGAGGAGAGAGGAGAGAGGAGAGAGGAGGCTCTCTGGAGGAGCTCTAACCGAGGAGAGAGGAGAGAGGAGAGAGGAGAGAGGAGGCTCTCTGGAGGAGCTCTAACCGAGGAGAGAGGAGAGAGGAGAGGACAGGCTCTCTGGAGGAGCTCTAACCAAGGAGAGAGGAGAGAGGAGGCTCTCTGGAGGAGCTCTAACCAAGGAGAGAGGAGAGAGGAGGTTCTCTGGAGGAGCTCTAACCAAGGAGAGAGGAGGCTCTCTGGAGGAGCTCTAACCGAGGAGAGAGGAGAGAGGAGAGGAGAGAGGAGAGAGGAGGCTCTCTGGAAGAGCTCTAACCGAGGAGAGAGGAGAGAGGAGGCTCTCTGGAGGAGCTCTAACCGAGGAGAGAGGAGAGAGGAGGCTCTCTGGAGGAGCTCTAACCAAGGAGAGAGGAGAGAGGAGAGGAGAGAGGAGGCTCTCTGGAGGAGCTCTAACCGAGGAGAGAGGAGAGAGCAGAGAGGAGAGAGGAGGCTCTCTGGAGGAGCTCTAATCGAGGAGAGAGGAGAGAGGAGAGAGGAGAGAGGAGGCTCTCTGGAGGAGCTCTAACCGAGGAGAGAGGAGAGAGGAGAGAGGAGAGAGGAGGCTCTCTGGAGGAGCTCTAACTGAGGAGAGAACTTCCTCTCTGCAGTCCGGAAGTTAAATCTTAAGCTTTTATTTTGAAATGTGCAACAAAACATGTTCAAATCCAGCGCAGCTTCAAACTGCTAACCGGTTATTTTCATAGTAAAGACTTTACATGTTTTCTTGGAGTCTGAGAAAATTAAGTTTCCTTTAATATGTTTATCATTTCATTTGTATTTATTCGCCAGCTTTTGCATCTGCACACACGTCTGACTGCAGCGTGTCTGACTGCAGCGTGTCTGACTGCACATGTGTCTGGCTGCACACGTGTCTGACTGCAGCGTGCCTGACTGCAGCGTGTCTGACTGCAGCGTGTCTGGCTGCACGCGTGTCTGACTGCAGCGTGTCTGACTGCACACGTGTCTGACTGCACATGTGTCTGACTGCAGCATGTCTGACTGCACACGTGTCGGACTGCAGCATATCTGACTGCACACGTGTCTAACTTCAGCGTGTCTGACTGCACATGTCTGACTGCAGCATGTCTGACTGCACACGTGTCTGACTGCAGCATGTCTGACTGCAGCGTGTCTGACTGCAGCGTGTCTGACTGCAGCGTGTCTGACTGCACATGTGTCTGACTGCAGCATGTCTGACTGCAGCGTGTCTGACTGCAGCATGTCTGACTGCAGCATATCTGACTGCACACGTGTCTGACTGCAGCGTGCCTGACTGCAGCGTGTCTGACTGCAGTATGTCTGACTGCAGACGTGTCTGACTGCAGTGTGTCTGACTGCAGCGTGTCTGACTGCAGCATGTCTGACTGCAGACGTGTCTGACTGCAGTGTGTCTGACTGCAGCGTGTCTGACTGCAGCGTGTCTGACTGCAGCGTGTCTGACTGCACACGTGTCTGACTGCACCGTGTCTGACTGCAGCGTGTCTGACTGCACACGTGTCTGACTGCACACGTGTCTGAATGCAGCGTGTCTGACTGCAGCATGTCTGACTGCAGCATGTCTGACTGCAGCGTGTCTGACTGCAGCGTGTCTGACTGCAGCGTGTCTGACTGCAGCATGTCTGACTGCAGCATGTCTGACTGCAGCATGTCTGACTGCACACGTGTCTGACTGCAGCGTGTCTGACTGCAGCATGTCTGACTGCACACGTGTCTGACTGCAGCGTGTCTGACTACACACGTCTAAATGCACACGTGTCTGACTGCACACGTGTCTGACTGCAGCGTGTCTGACTGCAGCGTGTCTGACTGCACACGTGTCTGACTGCAGCGTGTCTGACTGCAGCGTGTCTGACTACACACGTGTCTGACTGCAGCGTGTCTGACTGCAGCGTGTCTGCCTTTAATGATAATAATATTAATAATCATGGGATTTATAGCACTTTTCCTAAATCTCAAAGACGCTTAAATATGTTTAATTCAATTAAATACATTTAAAAAAAAGGAAACTAATCATATATTTCACAAAAAACTCCCAGGTTATTGATTCAACAGTTAGATCTAACACCTGTATGAAATGATATCAGTAGACCTCTCCCTGTGCCTGTGGCCACGCCCCCTGCTGGCGTCTGATTGGCCGACAGCTCCGTCCCGATGACTGGATGTTCTCTGCTGGCGTCTGATTGGCCGACAGCTCCGTCCTGATGTTCCAGACGGTTTTAGAGCTGGTTTATGGTGACAAAGGTCAGACAGTCTGCATATATCAGAACATCAGAAAGTCTTATCTCAGAATCTGAGGTTTAATTTGTGATCTGCAGAGGGACGAGTGTTGAGCAACTCTCAAACTGCTGCCAGAAACCTGAACTGCTGCCAGAAACCTGAACTGCTGCCAGAAACCTGAACTTCTGCCAGAAACCTGCAGAAAACTGAACTTCTGCCAGAAACCTGAACCCAGGCTGAGGCTGCAGGGAAACTAAAACCTGAAACAAACACGACTCATAATGAAAAACTGTCGAACTGAAACTCAAAACACAGAGAAAATCAACTAAAACCCAGCAAACTGAAACAGGAGCTGGGAGAGAAATGTCCTTACACAATTAATGTATAATATCCTGTTTGATATGTTGTTTACTGTACATTTGTATTTCAACAAGTTTATTTTCTACTTTTTTAATGCTATTTTATTCTTATTTGAGATGTTTACAATTTGGATTGTTTATTTCTAGTCCATATCTGATCTGATCTGATCTCAACTTGACTTCAGAGGAAAACTCTCTGGATCTCTCTCTCTTTTTGCGTGCCGTCCGACTTCTGCAACTTCAAACGGGATTTTAGTGAAAACCAATTAAACTAAAACCTGCGACTCAAACACGACTCAAAATGGAAATATGGAAAACTGTCAAACTGAATGATAAAATACTTTTTCTGGAGGAACAAAATCTAAAACCTGCAACTTTAAAAGGTTCTTAGAGCGGTCCAACCACAAACTGCAACTCAAACACGTTTTTAAAGCAAAACAAGCAACTTTTAAACGTTTTCAGATAAAACCTGCTACCTAAATACACAGAGCTGCCCCGGGACAAGTTGGGGCCCACGCGTAAAATAAAAGCCATGAAACTGAGAGTTAGAATTTGCAGCAGTGCGAGCGACGGGCTCAGACGAGATACATCGTAAACTGAAACTGAATGAGCTTGATCAGTATTTTGCCTGCACTGAAAACTGGATTGGAAAAGGTTATCTGTGAGCCAATCAGAGCGCAGCAGTAGTTTCTCCCAGTCTGACCTCTGACCACCCCGTCAGTATCAGTACCCCCCCCCCCCCCCCCCCAGAGACCCTGTGGAAACTCTTTACTCCCCAAAAAGAGGAGAGACACGAGAACGCCACACTGCTGAAGAGTTGCTCAAAGGTCCCAGGACACACACACACACACACACACACACACACACACACACACACACACACACACAGTGCACAGAGGCCATGAGGTCCAATGAGAGGCTGAATGAAATACAGTCTAAACTGCTGTATGCAGGAAAGACAGCTGTGTGAACAACGACACTAATATACTCCCTATATATATAATATATTATATATTATATATAATATACTATAATATAATATATAATATAATATAATATATAATATAATATAATATACTCCCTATATATATTATATATTATATATAATATATATAATATATAATATAATATATATAATATATAATATAATATATAATATAATATAATATATAATATAATATAATATATAATATAATATAATATAATATATAATATAATATATAATATAATATAATATATAATATATAATATACTGCCTCCTCAAATTCATCTGACTATTAATACATTCATAAATAATATGTTCTGTTCTTCTTTCTATCTGTTTTTAGCTTCTCTTCTATCTGTTTTTAGCTTCTTTTCTCTTCTATCTGTTTTTAGCTTCTCTTCTCTTCTATCTGTTTTTAGCTTCTCTTCTCTTCTATCTGTTTTTAGCTTCTCTTCTATCTGTTTTTAGCTTCTCTTCTCTTCTATCTGTTTTTAGCTTCTCTTCTTCTTTACCAACGCAAGGGGGGGCGGCCCTTAGCGTACATGTTCAGCTTTCCTGGATGTCCATAGGTTTCTGTATAGCTCCCTAAACGTATGTTGTATGTAGACGACTTGAGATCGCGAGCGAATGCTACCCGCTGCGCAGCCCTGTCTCCTAAACATCACGTTCCCACAGAACTAAACTGCATTCTCCATTACGTTTAGATAGAAACCTATTTTCTCCCACGTTACGTTTCTTATGAACGTTTCTCAAATACGTACATATCTTTGCCATTTATTGTCTTGCTTATAATAATGATAATAGTCATTTATAAATATCATTTTAGAGCACACATTTGAAATCGACAATCGGGCTCGATATATGGTTGAATTAAAATCAGTAGGCGAGGCTGTCATTTCTCGAGCTGCTCTCATGAGCGAGGCAGAACATAATAGTTTCAACATGCCAAAAAGCTGCTGTGTTTGGTTTCCCCAAAAGTGGGCGGGGCTGTAAAGTGACGTAGATTTCACTCTCATCTATTTTTCAAAACCATTCTATTTATTCCAACGTAAATTGCATGCCAGTGTTTTATCTTTTTATTAATTTGTTTTTATTTTAAATCGTATAATGTTGGACTTTTTTGTCGTCTGTGAGGAAAATAAATGGCTTCGAGTCTCAAAATACTGAAATCTGTATTTTTGAAAATCTTTTCCTTCTAATTTGTTATTCTTTTCTAAATAACACACTGATATTTACTCAGCAATAACACACAGTTATCCTTGTTTTTATTCATTCGTTTAATTCTATAATCTCGGGCTTTTTAGCCGTAAATAAAGTCACCGGAAACAGACCGAGGCCTATAAGGGACATTTCGAGCGATCCACACCACAAACCCACTGAACATTGTGACATTGATTGGATGTTTTAGCCGCAATGCATGTTGGGATATGTTGTTAAAGCGATACGATATACGAAAACATAAAAAAAATATATACTTTATTCCGAGTGTGCTTTCTTTTCTCTTTGGAGGTCATCACATAACGGCATTGTAATACACGGTTCGGCTGCATTACATATTACACATCTGCCGTAGTTCTTTATTTATAGAGCCCTGATGAGAAGACTTCTAGACAAACAGGAGGAACTGCCTCCGAAACTGAAAACGTGACGTGGATCATAAATATATCAACAATTAAACAACATCTTACATTTCTCTTCACACAATACGTCTCCTCGCAGGATCAACACTAATTTGGCTGACTTTTATATTTGATCCAATCAGTAGATAGGCTGTATTTACACCATAAAGGTGCACAGCTGATAGAAAGGGACTTGTAGTTTTTAAAGATATTACTGATTTTCTTTGAATATAAGAATGTAAATACTGAGTTGAGAGAATAGTCAGGGGTTTGGGTGATGGGAGACACATCTATGGAATCACAATTTAAATAGCTTACCATTAAATGACGGATATACCTTTCTGTCTGTGATGTTTTACAAATCAGATATTAATGTGTAGAAGTAAAACATGAGAAGTAGTTTAGCAATATCCTTTAAACATGAATAAAACTACTAAACTAAATATCTTCAGATGTTATACGTAAGTGTCCTACACTAATA
>NC_136904.1:335461-347961 GCF_949606895.1 Notothenia rossii
ACCTGACGGAAGACAAACAGTGTCCAGATGAGGCGTTCAGGTGCACTTATCAGCTCAGTAATGTGCGGCCTTCGTCACAGGTGAACACACACCAGCCGCCTGTATTGTGTTGTCATTCATAAATATAGATCTCACAATTTGCCAGAAACCCGAATTAACCAGCAGACTTTGATCTTCAGTTGCTGTTTGACTTACTTCCATCACGAAGGTCAACATTATCTTGTAAACATTAATCGATTAACACAGATTTATACGTTTTTATGGATTTTATTAGCAAATATTTTATGTTTCTGCAAAACCTCAGATTTTCTAAATGTCAATGTTTTTGTACACCATGCGCAGTAACGTAGTACAGCAAGCGGCAGCTAATGAAGATAAGACAAAAACACAAATC
Source organism: Notothenia rossii (assembly GCF_949606895.1). Classification (NCBI taxonomy): domain Eukaryota; kingdom Metazoa; phylum Chordata; class Actinopteri; order Perciformes; family Nototheniidae; genus Notothenia; species Notothenia rossii. Next base: position 335,856 of record NC_136904.1, read on the forward strand.
ACGGACAGAAAGAGTTTCTGAGATGAGAGGAGTTCCTCAGGGCTCGATGCTGGGTCCTCTTTCTTTCACAAGCTTTCATCGGCACACATGATACAAAACTGACTGATGCAGATACAGGTGATATTAGATACAGGTGATATTAGTTCAGATACAGGTGATATTAGTTCAGGTGATATTAGTTCAGATACAGGTGATATTAGTTCAGATACAGGTGATATTAGTTCAGATACAGGTGATATTAGTTCAGGTGATATTAGTTCAGATACAGGTGATATTAGTTCAGGTGATATTAGTACAGATACAGGTGATATTAGTTCAGGTGATATTAGTACAGATACAGGTGATATTAGTTCAGGTGATATTAGTTCAGATACAGGTGATATTAGTTCAGGTGATATTAGTTCAGATACAGGTGATATTAGTACAGGTGATATTAGTTCAGGTGATATTAGTTCAGATACAGGTGATATTAGTTCAGGTGATATTAGTTCAGATACAGGTGATATTAGTTCAGGTGATATTAGTTCAGATACAGGTGATATTAGTACAGGTGATATTAGTTCAGGTGATATTAGTTCAGGTGATATTAGTTCAGGTGATATTAGTTCAGATACAGGTGATATTAGTTCAGGTGATATTAGTTCAGATACAGGTGATATTAGTTCAGGTGATATTAGTTCAGATACAGGTGATATTAGTACAGGTGATATTAGTTCAGGTGATATTAGTTCAGGTGATATTAGTTCAGATGCAGGTGATATTAGTTCAGGTGATATTAGTTCAGATACAGGTGATATTAGATACAGGTGATATTAGTTCAGATACAGGTGATATTAGTTCAGATACAGGTGATATTAGATACAGGTGATATTAGTTCAGATACAGGTGATATTAGTTCAGATACAGGTGATATTAGATACAGGTGATATTAGTTCAGATACAGGTGATATTAGTTCAGGTGATATTAGTTCAGATACAGGTGATATTAGATACAGGTGATATTAGTTCATATACAGGTGATATTATTTCAGATACAGGTGATATTAGTTCAGGTGATATTAGTTCAGATACAGGTGATATTAGATACAGGTGATATTAGTTCAGATACAGGTGATATTAGTTCAGATACAGGTGATATTAGTTCAGGTGATATTAGTTCAGATACAGGTGATATTAGTATAGGTGATATTAGTTCAGGTGATATTAGTTCAGATACAGGTGATATTAGTATAGGTGATATTAGTTCAGGTGATATTAGTTCAGGTGATAGTAGTACAGATACAGGTGATATTAGTTCAGGTGATATTAGTTCAGATACAGGTGATATTAGATACAGGTGATATTAGTTCAGATACAGGTGATATTAGTTCAGATACAGGTGATATTAGTTCAGATACAGGTGATATTAGTTCAGGTGATATTAGTTCAGATACAGGTGATATTAGTTCAGGTGATATTAGTTCAGATACAGGTGATATTAGATACAGGTGATATTAGTTCAGATACAGGTGATATTAGTTCAGGTGATATTAGTACAGATACAGGTGATATTAGTTCAGGTGATATTAGTTCAGGTGATATTAGTTCAGATACAGGTGATATTAGTTCAGGTGATATTAGTTCAGATACAGGTGATATTAGTTCAGGTGATATTAGTTCAGGTGATATTAGTTCAGATACAGGTGATATTAGTTCAGGTGATATTAGTTCAGATACAGGTGATATTAGTTCAGGTGATATTAGTTCAGATGCAGGTGATATTAGTTCAGGTGATATTAGTTCAGATACAGGTGATATTAGATACAGGTGATATTAGTTCAGATACAGGTGATATTAGTTCAGATACAGGTGATATTAGTTCAGATACAGGTGATATTAGATACAGGTGATATTAGTTCAGATACAGGTGATATTAGTTCAGATACAGGTGATATTAGATACAGGTGATATTAGTTCAGATACAGGTGATATTAGTTCAGGTGATATTAGTTCAGATACAGGTGATATTAGATACAGGTGATATTAGTTCATATACAGGTGATATTATTTCAGATACAGGTGATATTAGTTCAGGTGATATTAGTTCAGATACAGGTGATATTAGTTCAGATACAGGTGATATTAGTTCAGATACAGGTGATATTAGTTCAGGTGATATTAGTTCAGGTGATATTAGTTCAGATACAGGTGATATTAGTTCAGATACAGGTGATATTAGTTCAGATACTGGTGATATTAGATACAGGTGATATTAGTTCAGATACTGGTGATATTAGATACAGGTGATATTAGTTCAGATACTGGTGATATTAGATACAGGTGATATTAGTTCAGATACTGGTGATATTAGATACAGGTGATATTAGTTCAGTACAGGTGATATTAGTTCAGGTGATATTAGTTCAGATACAGGTGATATTAGTTCAGATACTGGTGATATTAGATACAGGTGATATTAGTTCAGATACAGGTGATATTAGTTCAGGTGATATTAGTTCAGATACAGGTGATATTAGATACAGGTGATATTAGTACAGGTGATATTAGTTCAGATACAGGTGATATTAGTTCAGATACAGGTGATATTAGTTCAGATACAGGTGATATTAGTTCAGATACAGGTGATATTAGTTCAGGTGATATTAGTTCAGATACAGGTGATATTAGATACAGGTGATATTAGTTCAGATACTGGTGATATTAGTTCAGATACAGGTGATATTAGTTCAGGTGATATTAGTTCAGATACAGGTGATATTAGATACAGGTGATATTAGTTCAGATACAGGTGATATTAGTTCAGATACAGGTGATATTAGATACAGGTGATATTAGTTCAGATACAGGTGATATTAGTTCAGATACAGGTGATATTAGTTCAGGTGATATTAGTTCAGATACAGGTGATATTAGTTCAGGTGATATTAGTTCAGATACAGGTGATATTAGTTCAGATACAGGTGATATTAGTTCAGATACAGGTGATATTAGTTCAGATACAGGTGATATTAGTTCAGGTGATATTAGTTCAGATACAGGTGATATTAGATACAGGTGATATTAGTTCAGATACAGGTGATATTAGTTCAGATACAGGTGATATTAGTTCAGGTGATATTAGTTCAGATACAGGTGATATTAGATACAGGTGATATTAGTTCAGATACAGGTGATATTAGTTCAGGTGATATTAGTTCCGATACAGGTGATATTAGTTCAGGTGATATTAGTTCAGATACAGGTGATATTAGTTCAGGTGATATTAGTTCAGATATAGGTGATATTAGTTCAGATACAGGTGATATTAGTTCAGATACAGGTGATATTAGTTCAGGTGATATTAGTTCAGATACAGGTGATATTAGTTCAGATACAGGTGATATTAGTTCAGATTCAGGTGATATTAGTTCAGATACAGGTGATATTAGTTCAGATACAGGTGATATTAGTTCAGATTCAGGTGATATTAGTTCAGATACAGGTGATATTAGATACAGGTGATATTAGTTCAGATACAGGTGATATTAGATACAGGTGATATTAGTTCAGATACAGGTGATATTAGTTCAGATTCAGGTGATATTAGTTCAGGTGATATTAGTTCAGATACAGGTGATATTAGTTCAGATTCAGGTGATATTAGTTCAGGTGATATTAGTGCAGATACAGGTGATATTAGTTCAGGTGATATTAGTTCAGGTGATATTAGTTCAGATACAGGTGATATTAGTACAGGTGATATTAGTTCAGATACAGGTGATATTAGTTCAGGTGATATTAGTTCAGGTGATATTAGTTCAGATACAGGTGATATTAGTTCAGGTGATATTAGTTCAGATACAGGTGATATTAGTTCAGGTGATATTAGTTCAGATACAGGTGATATTAGTTCAGATACAGGTGATATTAGTTCAGGTGATATTAGTTCAGATACAGGTGATATTAGTTCAGATACAGGTGATATTAGTTCAGATACAGGTGATATTAGTTCAGGTGATATTAGTTCAGGTGATAGTAGTACAGATACAGGTGATATTAGTTCAGGTGATATTAGTTCAGATACAGGTGATATTAGTTCAGGTGATATTAGTTCAGATACAGGTGATATTAGTTCAGGTGATATTAGTTCAGATACAGGTGATATTAGTTCAGATACAGGTGATATTAGTTCAGGTGATATTAGTACAGATACAGGTGATATTAGTTCAGGTGATATTAGTTCAGGTGATATTAGTTCAGATACAGGTGATATTAGTTCAGGTGATATTAGTTCAGATACAGGTGATATTAGTTCAGGTGATATTAGTTCAGGTGATATTAGTTCAGATACAGGTGATATTAGTTCAGGTGATATTAGTTCAGATACAGGTGATATTAGTTCAGGTGATATTAGTTCAGATGCAGGTGATATTAGTACAGGTGATATTAGTTCAGATACAGGTGATATTAGTTCAGATACAGGTGATATTAGTTCAGATAAAGGTGATATTAGTTCAGATACAGGTGATATTAGTTCAGATACAGGTGATATTAGTTCAGATACAGGTGATATTAGTTCAGGTGATATTAGTTCAGATACAGGTGATATTAGTTCAGGTGATATTAGTTCAGGTGATATTAGATACAGGTGATATTAGTTCAGATACAGGTGATATTAGTTCAGGTGATATTAGTTCAGGTGATATTAGTTCAGATACAGGTGATATTAGTTCAGATACAGGTGATATTAGATACAGGTGATATTAGTTCAGATACAGGTGATATTAGTTCAGATACAGGTGATATTAGATACAGGTGATATTAGTTCAGATACAGGTGATATTAGTTCAGGTGATATTAGTTCAGATACAGGTGATATTAGTTCAGATACAGGTGATATTAGTTCAGGTGATATTAGTTCAGATACAGGTGATATTAGTTCATATACAGGTGATATTATTTCAGATACAGGTGATATTAGTTCAGATACAGGTGATATTAGTTCAGGTGATATTAGTTCAGATACAGGTGATATTAGTTCAGATACAGGTGATATTAGTTCAGGTGATATTAGTTCAGGTGATATTAGTTCAGATACAGGTGATATTAGTTCAGGTGATATTAGTTCAGGTGATATTAGTTCAGATACAGGTGATATTAGTTCAGATACAGGTGATATTAGTTCAGGTGATATTAGTTCAGATACAGGTGATATTAGTTCAGATACTGGTGATATTAGATACAGGTGATATTAGTTCAGATACTGGTGATATTAGATACAGGTGATATTAGTTCAGTACAGGTGATATTAGTTCAGGTGATATTAGTTCAGATACAGGTGATATTAGATACAGGTGATATTAGTTCAGATACAGGTGATATTAGTTCAGGTGATATTAGTTCAGATACAGGTGATATTAGATACAGGTGATATTAGTACAGGTGATATTAGTTCAGATACAGGTGATATTAGTTCAGATACAGGTGATATTAGTTCAGATACAGGTGATATTAGTTCAGGTGATATTAGTTCAGATACAGGTGATATTAGTTCAGATACAGGTGATATTAGATACAGGTGATATTAGTTCAGATACTGGTGATATTAGTTCAGATACAGGTGATATTAGTTCAGGTGATATTAGTACAGGTGATATTAGTTCAGATACAGGTGATATTAGTTCATATACAGGTGATATTATTTCAGATACAGGTGATATTAGTTCAGGTGATATTAGTTCAGATACAGGTGATATTAGTTCAGATACAGGTGATATTAGTTCAGATACAGGTGATATTAGTTCAGGTGATATTAGTTCAGGTGATATTAGTTCAGATACAGGTGATATTAGTTCAGATACAGGTGATATTAGTTCAGATACTGGTGATATTAGATACAGGTGATATTAGTTCAGATACTGGTGATATTAGATACAGGTGATATTAGTTCAGATACTGGTGATATTAGATACAGGTGATATTAGTTCAGATACTGGTGATATTAGATACAGGTGATATTAGTTCAGTACAGGTGATATTAGTTCAGGTGATATTAGTTCAGATACAGGTGATATTAGTTCAGATACTGGTGATATTAGATACAGGTGATATTAGTTCAGATACAGGTGATATTAGTTCAGGTGATATTAGTTCAGATACAGGTGATATTAGATACAGGTGATATTAGTACAGGTGATATTAGTTCAGATACAGGTGATATTAGTTCAGATACAGGTGATATTAGTTCAGATACAGGTGATATTAGTTCAGATACAGGTGATATTAGTTCAGGTGATATTAGTTCAGATACAGGTGATATTAGATACAGGTGATATTAGTTCAGATACTGGTGATATTAGTTCAGATACAGGTGATATTAGTTCAGGTGATATTAGTTCAGATACAGGTGATATTAGATACAGGTGATATTAGTTCAGATACAGGTGATATTAGTTCAGATACAGGTGATATTAGATACAGGTGATATTAGTTCAGATACAGGTGATATTAGTTCAGATACAGGTGATATTAGTTCAGGTGATATTAGTTCAGATACAGGTGATATTAGTTCAGGTGATATTAGTTCAGATACAGGTGATATTAGTTCAGATACAGGTGATATTAGTTCAGATACAGGTGATATTAGTTCAGATACAGGTGATATTAGTTCAGGTGATATTAGTTCAGATACAGGTGATATTAGATACAGGTGATATTAGTTCAGATACAGGTGATATTAGTTCAGATACAGGTGATATTAGTTCAGGTGATATTAGTTCAGATACAGGTGATATTAGATACAGGTGATATTAGTTCAGATACAGGTGATATTAGTTCAGGTGATATTAGTTCCGATACAGGTGATATTAGTTCAGGTGATATTAGTTCAGATACAGGTGATATTAGTTCAGGTGATATTAGTTCAGATACAGGTGATATTAGTTCAGATACAGGTGATATTAGTTCAGGTGATATTAGTTCAGATACAGGTGATATTAGTTCAGATACAGGTGATATTAGTTCAGATTCAGGTGATATTAGTTCAGATACAGGTGATATTAGTTCAGATACAGGTGATATTAGTTCAGATTCAGGTGATATTAGTTCAGATACAGGTGATATTAGATACAGGTGATATTAGTTCAGATACAGGTGATATTAGATACAGGTGATATTAGTTCAGATACAGGTGATATTAGTTCAGATTCAGGTGATATTAGTTCAGGTGATATTAGTTCAGATACAGGTGATATTAGTTCAGATTCAGGTGATATTAGTTCAGGTGATATTAGTGCAGATACAGGTGATATTAGTTCAGGTGATATTAGTTCAGGTGATATTAGTTCAGATACAGGTGATATTAGTACAGGTGATATTAGTTCAGATACAGGTGATATTAGTTCAGGTGATATTAGTTCAGGTGATATTAGTTCAGATACAGGTGATATTAGTTCAGGTGATATTAGTTCAGATACAGGTGATATTAGTTCAGGTGATATTAGTTCAGATACAGGTGATATTAGTTCAGATACAGGTGATATTAGTTCAGGTGATATTAGTTCAGATACAGGTGATATTAGTTCAGATACAGGTGATATTAGTTCAGATACAGGTGATATTAGTTCAGATACAGGTGATATTAGTTCAGATACAGGTGATATTAGTTCAGATACAGGTGATATTAGTTCAGGTGATATTAGTTCAGGTGATAGTAGTACAGATACAGGTGATATTAGTTCAGGTGATATTAGTTCAGATACAGGTGATATTAGTTCAGGTGATATTAGTTCAGATACAGGTGATATTAGTTCAGGTGATATTAGTTCAGATACAGGTGATATTAGATACAGGTGATATTAGTTCAGATACAGGTGATATTAGTTCAGGTGATATTAGTACAGATACAGGTGATATTAGTTCAGGTGATATTAGTTCAGGTGATATTAGTTCAGATACAGGTGATATTAGTTCAGGTGATATTAGTTCAGATACAGGTGATATTAGTTCAGGTGATATTAGTTCAGGTGATATTAGTTCAGATACAGGTGATATTAGTTCAGGTGATATTAGTTCAGATACAGGTGATATTAGTTCAGGTGATATTAGTTCAGATGCAGGTGATATTAGTACAGGTGATATTAGTTCAGATACAGGTGATATTAGTTCAGATACAGGTGATATTAGTTCAGATAAAGGTGATATTAGTTCAGATACAGGTGATATTAGTTCAGATACAGGTGATATTAGTTCAGATACAGGTGATATTAGTTCAGGTGATATTAGTTCAGATACAGGTGATATTAGTTCAGGTGATATTAGTTCAGGTGATATTAGATACAGGTGATATTAGTTCAGATACAGGTGATATTAGTTCAGGTGATATTAGTTCAGGTGATATTAGTTCAGATACAGGTGATATTAGTTCAGATACAGGTGATATTAGATACAGGTGATATTAGTTCAGATACAGGTGATATTAGTTCAGATACAGGTGATATTAGATACAGGTGATATTAGTTCAGATACAGGTGATATTAGTTCAGGTGATATTAGTTCAGATACAGGTGATATTAGTTCAGATACAGGTGATATTAGTTCAGGTGATATTAGTTCAGATACAGGTGATATTAGTTCATATACAGGTGATATTATTTCAGATACAGGTGATATTAGTTCAGGTGATATTAGTTCAGATACAGGTGATATTAGTTCAGGTGATATTAGTTCAGGTGATATTAGTTCAGATACAGGTGATATTAGTTCAGATACAGGTGATATTAGTTCAGGTGATATTAGTTCAGATACAGGTGATATTAGTTCAGATACTGGTGATATTAGATACAGGTGATATTAGTTCAGATACTGGTGATATTAGATACAGGTGATATTAGTTCAGTACAGGTGATATTAGTTCAGGTGATATTAGTTCAGATACAGGTGATATTAGATACAGGTGATATTAGTTCAGATACAGGTGATATTAGTTCAGGTGATATTAGTACAGATACAGGTGATATTAGATACAGGTGATATTAGTACAGGTGATATTAGTTCAGATACAGGTGATATTAGTTCAGATACAGGTGATATTAGTTCAGATACAGGTGATATTAGTTCAGGTGATATTAGTTCAGATACAGGTGATATTAGATACAGGTGATATTAGTTCAGATACTGGTGATATTAGTTCAGATACAGGTGATATTAGTTCAGGTGATATTAGTTCAGATACAGGTGATATTAGATACAGGTGATATTAGTTCAGATACAGGTGATATTAGTTCAGATACAGGTGATATTAGTTCAGGTGATATTAGTTCAGATACAGGTGATATTAGTTCAGGTGATATTAGTTCAGATACAGGTGATATTAGTTCAGATACAGGTGATATTAGTTCAGATACAGGTGATATTAGTTCAGATACAGGTGATATTAGTTCAGGTGATATTAGTTCAGATACAGGTGATATTAGTTCAGATACAGGTGATATTAGTTCAGGTGATATTAGTTCAGATACAGGTGATATTAGTTCAGATACAGGTGATATTAGTTCAGATACAGGTGATATTAGTTCAGATACAGGTGATATTAGTTCAGGTGATATTAGTTCAGATACAGGTGATATTAGTTCAGATACAGGTGATATTAGTTCAGGTGATATTAGTTCAGATACAGGTGATATTAGTTCAGGTGATATTAGTTCAGATACAGGTGATATTAGTTCAGATACAGGTGATATTAGTTCAGGTGATATTAGTTCAGATACAGGTGATATTAGTTCAGGTGATATTAGTTCAGATACAGGTGATATTAGTTCAGGTGATATTAGTTCAGATACAGGTGATATTAGTTCAGATACAGGTGATATTAGTTCAGGTGATATTAGTTCAGATACAGGTGATATTAGTTCAGATACAGGTGATATTAGTTCAGGTGATATTAGTTCAGATACAGGTGATATTAGTTCAGATACAGGTGATATTAGTTCAGGTGATATTAGTTCAGATACAGGTGATATTAGTTCAGATTCAGGTGATATTAGTTCAGATACAGGTGATATTAGTTCAGATACAGGTGATATTAGTTCAGATACAGGTGATATTAGTTCAGATTCAGGTGATATTAGTTCAGATACAGGTGATATTAGTTCAGATTCAGGTGATATTAGTTCAGATACAGGTGATATTAGTTCAGATACAGGTGATATTAGTTCAGATACAGGTGATATTAGTTCAGATACAGGTGATATTAGTTCAGATACAGGTGATATTAGTTCAGATTCAGGTGATATTAGTTCAGATACAGGTGATATTAGTTCAGATTCAGGTGATATTAGTTCAGATACAGGTGATATTAGATACAGGTGATATTAGATACAGGTGATATTAGTTCAGATTCAGGTGATATTAGTTCAGATACAGGTGATATTAGTTCAGGTGATATTAGTTCAGGTGATATTAGATACAGGTGATATTAGTTCAGATTCAGGTGATATTAGTTCAGATACAGGTGATATTAGATACAGGTGATATTAGTACAGGTGATATTAGTTCAGATACAGGTGATATTAGATCAGGTGATATTAGTTCAGATACAGGTGATATTAGTACAGGTGATATTAGTTCAGATACAGGTGATATTAGTTCAGATTCAGGTGATATTAGTTCAGGTGATATTAGTTCAGATACAGGTGATATTAGTTCAGATTCAGGTGATATTAGTTCAGGTGATATTAGTGCAGATACAGGTGATATTAGTTCAGGTGATATTAGTTCAGGTGATATTAGTTCAGATACAGGTGATATTAGTACAGGTGATATTAGTTCAGATACAGGTGATATTAGTTCAGGTGATATTAGTTCAGATACAGGTGATATTAGTTCAGATACAGGTGATATTAGTTCAGATACAGGTGATATTAGTTCAGGTGATATTAGTTCAGATACAGGTGATATTAGTTCAGGTGATATTAGTTCAGATACAGGTGATATTAGTTCAGGTGATATTAGTTCAGATACAGGTGATATTAGAGACAGGTGATATTAGTTCAGATACAGGTGATATTAGTTCAGGTGATATTAGTTCAGATACAGGTGATATTAGTTCAGGTGATATTAGTACAGATACAGGTGATATTAGTTCAGATACAGGTGATATTAGTTCAGATACAGGTGATATTAGTTCAGATACAGGTGATATTAGTTCAGATACAGGTGATATTAGTTCAGATACAGGTGATATTAGTTCAGATACAGGTGATATTAGTTCAGATACAGGTGATATTAGTTCAGGTGATATTAGTTCAGATACAGGTGATATTAGTTCAGATGCAGGTGATATTAGTTCAGGTGATATTAGTTCAGATACAGGTGATATTAGATACAGGTGATATTAGTTCAGATACAGGTGATATTAGTTCAGGTGATATTAGTTCAGATACAGGTGATATTAGTTCAGGTGATATTAGTTCAGATACAGGTGATATTAGATACAGGTGATATTAGTTCAGATACAGGTGATATTAGTTCAGGTGATATTAGTTCAGATACAGGTGATATTAGTTCAGGTGATATTAGTTCAGATACAGGTGATATTAGTTCAGGTGATATTAGTTCAGATACAGGTGATATTAGTTCAGATACAGGTGATATTAGTTCAGATACAGGTGATATTAGTTCAGGTGATATTAGTTCAGATACAGGTGATATTAGTTCAGATTCAGGTGATATTAGTTCAGATACAGGTGATATTAGTTCAGATACAGGTGATATTAGTTCAGATTCAGGTGATATTAGTTCAGATACAGGTGATATTAGTTCAGATTCAGGTGATATTAGTTCAGATACAGGTGATATTAGTTCAGATTCAGGTGATATTAGTTCAGATACAGGTGATATTAGTTCAGATTCAGGTGATATTAGTTCAGATACAGGTGATATTAGTTCAGATACAGGTGATATTAGTTCAGATTCAGGTGATATTAGTTCAGATACAGGTGATATTAGTTCAGATACAGGTGATATTAGTTCAGATACAGGTGATATTAGTTCAGATTCAGGTGATATTAGTTCAGATACAGGTGATATTAGTTCAGATTCAGGTGATATTAGTTCAGATACAGGTGAT
>NC_136904.1:355461-365461 GCF_949606895.1 Notothenia rossii
CTTAACACTGCCAACAAAGACACTTAACACTACCAACAAAGAAACAAAACACTACCAAAAAAGACACTTAACACTACCAACAAAGAAACAAAACACTACCATCAAAGACACTTATCACTACCATCAAAGAAACAAAACACTACCATCAAAGACACTTAAAACTACCATCAAAGACACTTAACACTACCATCAAAGACACTTAACACTACCATCAAAGAAACAAAACACTACCATCAAAGACACTTAACACTACCATCAAAGACACTTAACACTACCATCAAAGACACTTATCACTACCATCAAAGAAACAAAACACTACCATCAAAGAAACAAAACACTACCATCAAAGACACTTAACACTACCATCAAAGACACTTATCACTACCATCAAAGAAACACAACACTACCATCAAAGACACTTAACACTACCATCAAAGACACTTAACACTACCATCAAAGACACTTAACACTACCATCAAAGACACTTATCACTACCAACAAAGACACATAACACTACCAACAAAGACACTTAACACTACCATCAAAGAAACAAAACACTACCATCAAAGAAACAAAACACTACCAAAAAAGACACTTAACACTGCCAACAAAGACACTTAACACTACCAACAAAGACACTTAACACTACCATCAAAGACACTTATCACTACCAACAAAGAAACAAAACACTACCAAAAAAGACACTTATCACTACCATCAAAGACACTTAACACTACCATCAAAGAAACAAAACACTACCAAAAAAGACACTTAACACTACAAAAAAGACACGTAACACTGCCAACAAAGACACGTAACACTACCATCAAAGAAACAAAACACTACCATCAAAGACACTTAACACTACCAAAAAAGACACTTATCACTACCATCAAAGACACTTATCACTACCATCAAAGAAACAAAACACTACCAAAAAAGACACTTAACACTACCATCAAAGACACGTAACACTACCATCAAAGACACTTATCACTACCAACAAAGACACTTATCACTACCATCAAAGACACTTAACACTACCATCAAAGACACTTATCACTACCATCAAAGACACGTAACACTACCAAAAAAGACACTTAACACTACCAACAAAGACACTTAACACTACCAACAAAGTCACTTAACACTACCATCAAAGACACTTTTCACTACCAACAAAGAAACAAAACACTACCAACAAAGACACTTAACACTACCAACAAAGACACTTAACACTACCATCAAAGACACTTAACACTACCATCAAAGACACTTATCACTACCAACAAAGACACATAACACTACCAACAAAGACACTTAACACTACCATCAAAGACACTTAACACTACCATCAAAGAAACAAAACACTACCAAAAAAGACACTTAACACTGCCAACAAAGACACTTAACACTACCAACAAAGACACTTAACACTACCATCAAAGACACTTATCACTACCAACAAAGAAACAAAACACTACCATCAAAGACACTTAACACTACCATCAAAGACACTTAACACTACCAAAAAAGACACTTAACACTGCCAACAAAGACACTTAACACTACCATCAAAGACACTTATCACTACCAACAAAGAAACAAAACACTACCAAAAAAGACACTTAACACTACCAACAAAGACACATAGCACTACCAACAAAGTCACTTAACACTACCATCAAAGACACTTAACACTACCAAAAAAGACACTTAACACTGCCAACAAAGACACTTAACACTACCATCAAAGACACTTATCACTACCAACAAAGACACGTAACACTACCAAAAAAGACGCTTAACACTACCAACAAAGACACTTAACACTACCAACAAAGACACTTAACACTACCATCAAAGACACTTATCACTACCATCAAAGAAACAAAACACTACCAAAAAAGACACTTAACACTACCAACAAAGACACGTAACACTACCAAAAAAGACACTTAACACTACCATCAAAGACACTTATCACTACCATCAAAGAAACAAAACACTACCAAAAAAGACACTTAACACTACCATCAAAGACATGTAACACTACCAAAAAAGACACTTAACACTACCATCAAAGACACTTTTCACTACCAACAAAGAAACAAAACACTACCAACAAAGACACTTAACACTACCAACAAAGACACTTAACACTACCATCAAAGACACTTAACACTAACAACAAAGACACTTAACAAACACAGATGGATGTAAAACACCTGCAGATACAAGCGTACGACAAAGAGACACAAAATAAAGAGAGACGCAAAGTGACGCCAAAGAGAAACTAAACAACTGCAAACAACGTTTAAAGAGCATCTTGCAGGTTTTTATTTTTTCTACATTTATGCTTAAACTTGCTTGAAAATTACAATTAAAAAAGTGAATGCAGGATTTGATATGTTTTAGAGACATAAGGAATTCAGAGGGAAAGGAGCAATTTTGAGCTCTGCTCTTAACAACAGCTTTTTTTAAGGTCATACGTCAAACGCGTCATATTACATCACACAGGGGACACATCTCCCTCTCTGACCGCGGGTATAGTTAGTAGTTGCGTTGAGTAGAGCGGTTGTGTTTTAGTGAGCTGGTATTTTTCGGTAGTTTTACATTGTATTTCACCATTTGTAATCATGGTGCAGTATTGTGTTTGTGCAGGTTGCACAAATACCAGCCTGTCAGGACATCGAGTCCACAGTAACAAGGACCGGAGCTAGCGTTCGTTCCTGGGTGCGTTGTGCATCCACCTCCCTGCAGCACATACTCTCCACAGCTTTATCAGGAAACCGTATTACATCTCTCTCCCCCCCCCCCTTCACTGCTCTCTCTCTCTCTCCCCCCCTTCGCTGCTCTCTCTCTCTCCCCTCCGGTACACGGCACTGTAAGACGTAGTGTGGAGTTAGGTAACGTTGTGGTGGCTTTACTGCTCCAGCCGTCTCCTTTGTGTTTGTTTGTTTCCCCCTGTCTGTGTTGTTTGTGTGTGCATGGTGGCTGTCACTCCTGGCTCCCAGCTCAACCTCCACTCACCTGCTGCAATCAGCTGTGCACCCTCCCCGACTACACACCTGCTTTCCATCAAGCCATTTACAACGGCATATCAACGGAGGCTCCACAACCTTTCTCCGCCAGATCGTCAAGTATCAGCCGTATCTCGCGTCTCTCCTCCGGTACACAGCACCGTAGTGTGGAGTTGCATTAGGTAACGCGAGATACGGCTGATACTTGTGCATTAGTTTCTGTTATGGATCAGTATCAACAGTCCTGCCAGTAACGTTACTATATTATCAATGCTACTTTAGTTATAGCCTGATATATGATAGCTAACTTTACAATGTTGTGATGTGACGTTAGCTAACATTCTGTAGCTAACGCCGGTCACTCACCAAGACAGCTGCTCTGTTCTCCTCTGGTTCTCCTCACACCACAGCTCAATTTCTCTCCCATGGCCGTTATTTCTTCTAATCCTTGGCTGCTCCTGGTCTCTTGGACGCCAAGCAGGCTCATCATTATAAGGTTGTGGTCCGTCATATGCATTTGAATATTCATGTTCAACTTCTTCTGTGTCTTCTGTGTCCAAACTAGCATTGGGATCCATGTTTATTAATACGTTACACCGGCCGCTCTCCCCCTTGTGTCCCCCGTGTTACGTCACACGCGGGAGGTCACGTGCCGAGGCTTTTTTATGTAGAAGTGAACATTTCTTACAAAAACGACGCCAGATGTCACTGTAGTGGATATTTCTGTATATTTTTTTGAAAATCTAGTGTATTCATCATTTTCCTACACATTTATTCACAGGTGTCTTTAATCTGGAAGTTGCTCTTTAAGCCAACAGATTTAAACTGTAAAGCACTTACGCATCACTGTACCCTGTAAACCAAGGAGGTTCTGCCATCACTTCCTGTACTGAGGCTCAGTCACTGGTACTTTTTCATTTACAAAGCCATGTTGGATAAAGTACCATCTTATATCTGCTCCCTGATCTCTCGGCAAATTGAAATTACTTATTGCCTGAGATCTCATGCTGTGGTTTTATTAAATGTGCCAAGTGCTAGAACTGTCTTAGGGAAGAAAGCTTTTAGATGTGCAGCTCCACTAACTTGGAACAGTCTGCAAAAAGAATGTAAAATGACCAAGCTGGTACCACTACATCTTTTTAAAGCTCGGTTGGATGCTCCACAGTCAGATGCTGTTGGTACCTGTACAGGTGGATAGATATTATGTAAATTGTAATCCCTGTAATGTTATTGTATGATATCCTTTTGTTGTTCTGTTGTTTATGTTTGTATTTCTTCATGTGGAACCTACTGCTGCAGGTACCCCTTGAAAAAGAGATCATTGATCTCAACAGGATTTCACCTGGATGAATAAAGGTTTTGAATTGAGATGCAAAACAAGAAAAGACACTTTACAGCACAAATAAACAGAGACACAAAACAATCAGAATCAGGATCAGGATGTTGGCTTTAGCTCAGGTGGGGGGAGGGGGTGAGAAAGTGAAAGGGTGAGGGGGGGGGGAGATGAAGCTCAGAGAACATTCCCAGGATCTGACTCACCCAGCAGAGTTGATCTTGTTTACGAGATGTGAAAGCTGGAATAAATCAGGAGGAACACCAGGCGTTAGCCGCTACGCTAACTCCACCTGACAGACACACACACACACACACACACACACACACACACACACACACACACACACACACACACACACACACACACACACACACACACACACACACACACACACACACACACACACACTTACACACACACACACACACACACACACACACACACACACACACACACACACACACACACACACATACACACACACACACACACACACACACACACACACACACACACACACACACACACTTACACTTACACACACACTTACACTTACACTTACACTTACACACACACACACACACACACACACACACACACACACACACACACACACACACACACAATATAGCCAACATGTGAGATACGTTAACAGAACGACCCGCAGAGAAAATATAAGCCCAGTTTTTAGAACAGAGATAAAAAAAAACGGAATAGATAAATGTGAATTGCAGTGCATTCTGGGACGTGGATAGCATCAATGAACTCTGACTAGCATACGGATAAAGCATGTGCATAACCTCCCTCTCAAAGAGAAGCTCTGCAGAAACTGAGGAGCGATAATCAATACAAAAGTTCATTATCGTCTATCCATCCATCCATCCATCTTCTCCCGCTTATCCGTGGTCGTGGAGGTATCAGTTCCAGCAGAGAGCCCCAAACGTTCTTTTCCCTGGCCACATCAACCAGCTCTGACTGGGGGGTCCCAAGGCGCTCCCAGGCCAGCCAAGAGATATAATCCCTCCACCTGGTCCTAGGTCTACCCCTTGGTCTCTTCCCAGCTGGACGTGCCTGGAACACCTCCCTAGGGAGGCGCCCAGGTGGCATCCTAACTAGGTGCCCGAACCACCTCAACTGGCTCCTTTCGACGTGAAGGAGGAGCGGTTCAACACCGAGTCCCTCCTGGATGACTGAGAGGGATTGTCAAAGGGTGAGCCTCGTTATTATTAATAATTGGAAAAAAAATTAAATTATAAAAAAAATTAATCTATTTTTTTTATTTTTTTTATTTTCCATTTTAATTTTGTAATCATCTCGCGATCCCCACTGTGGGAACCCCTGCCTTAGAGTAAACTTTCCCGGGGAGGCTGAGTGGGATGCCTCTTTAATTGGCGGATCTCATCCACCCCCGGGGCTTTGCCACTGTGAAGTTGTTTGACGACCTCAGTGACCTCCCCGCGGGAGATTGGTGTCGATCCCCCGTCATACTCCAGCTCTGCCTCTAACATAGAGGGCGGAGTTGTCGGGTTCAGGAGTTCCTCAAAGTGTTCCTTCCAACGCCCTAACACTCCATCAGTTGAGGTCAACAACGTCCCATCCTTACTGTACACAGCTTGGATGGTTCCCTGCTTCCCCCTCCTGAGGTGTCGGACAGTTTTCCAGAACAACTTTGGTGCCGCCCGAAAGTCCTTTTCCATGTCTTCTCCGAACTTCTCCCACACCCGCTGCTTTGCCTCGGCCACGGCTGAGGCTGCTGCCCTTCGAGCCTGTCGGTACCTTGCAACTGCCTCGGGAGTCCCCCGGGATAACAAATCCCTGAAGGCCTCCTTCTTCAGTCGGACGGCTTCCCTGACCACCGGTCTCCACCAGGAGGTTTGAGGGTTACCGCCCCTTGAGGCACCTAGGACCTTGAGACCACGGCTCCCCGCCGCAGCTTCGGCAATAGAGGCTTTGAACACCGACCACTCTGGTTCAATGTCCCCAACCTCCACAGGAATGCCGGAAAAGCTCCGCTGGAGGTGTGAGTTGAAGGCCTCCTGAACTTGGGCCTCCTCCAGACGTTCCCAGTTCACCCGAACTACACGTTTGGGCTTACCAGGTCTATCCAGAGGCTTCCCCGCCACTCGACCCAACTCACCACCAGATGGTGATCAGTTGACAACTCCGCCCCTCTCTTTACCCGAGTGTCCAAAACATACGGCCTCAGGTCCGATGATACGATAACGAAATCGATCATGGACCTTCTGCCTAGGGTGCTCTGTTACCACGTACACTTATGAGCATCCTTATGTTCGAACATGGTGTTTGTTATGGCCAATCCATGACTAGCACAGAAGTCCAGTAACAAACCACCACTCCGGTTCAGATCAGGGGGGCCGTTCCTCCCAATCACTCCCCTCCAAGTATCTCCATCATTGCCCACATGTGCGTTGAAGTCTCCCAGCAAGATTAAAGAGTCCCCTTCAGGAGCCCCATACAGGACTCTTTCCAGGGTCTCCAAGAAGGCCGTATACGCTGAACTGCTGTTGGGTGCATAAGCACACACAACAGTCAGAGTTTTCCCCCCCATAACCCGCAGGCGTAGGGAGGCGACCCTCTCGTCCACTGGGGTAGACTCCAACAACGAAGCACCCAACCGGGGGCTTGTGAGTATCCCCACACCCACCCGGCGCCTCACACCTTGAGCAACTCCGGAGAAGAATAGAGTCCAACCCCTATCCAGAAGTAAGGTTCCAGAGCCGACGCTGTGCGTAGAGGTGTGCCCAACCAGATCCAACTGGTAACACTCCACCTCCCGCACAAGCTCCGACTCCTTCCCCCCCAGAGAGGTGACGTTCCACGTCCCCAAAGCCAGCTTCTGTCGCCCGGGTCTGGTCCGTCGAGACCCTCTGCTTTCACTGCCACCATTCAGGCAGCGCACCCGACCCCATCGCTGTTTCCCGTAGGGGGAGGGGGAGGAGGAGGAAGAAGAAGAAGAAGAGGAATAAGAAGAAGAAGTAGAGGAGGAGGAGGAGGAGGAGGAAGAAGAAGAAGAGGAAGAAGAGGAATAATAAGAAGAAGAAGTAGAGGAGGAGGAGGAGGAGGAGGAGAGGATGTTTCTCCCTGGAGTTCTGACGGAGGCTTCTGATTGGCTGCATGACCTGGATCCCCTTTGATAAACCTGCAGGTAACACACAGCTGGATCCGCTTTGATAAACCTGCAGGTAACACACACCTGGATCCCCTCTGATGAACCTGCAGGTAACACACACCTGGATCCCCTCTGATGAACCTGCAGGTAACACACACCTGGATCCCCTCTCATGCACCTGCAGGTAACACACACCTGGATCCCCTCTCATGCACCTGCAGGTGACACACACCTGGATCCCCTCTGATGCACCTGCAGGTAACACACACCTGGATCCCCTCTGATGCACCTGCAGGTAACACACACCTGGATCCCCTCTCATGCACCTGCAGGTAACACACACCTGGATCCCCTCTGATGAACCTGCAGGTAACACACACCTGGATCCCCTCTCATGCACCTGCAGGTAACACACACCTGGATCCCCTCTGATGCACCTGCAAGTAACACACACCTGGATCCCCTCTCATGCACCTGCAGGTAACACACACCTGGATCCCATCTCATGCACCTGCAGGTAACACACACCTGGATCCCATCTCATGCACCTGCAGGTAACACACACCTGGATCCCCTCTCATGCACCTGCAGGTAACACACACCTGGATCCCCTCTGATGCACCTGCAGGTAACACACACCTGGATCCCCTCTCATGCACCTGCAGGTAACACACACCTGGATCCCCTCTCATGCACCTGCAGGTAACACACACCTGGATCCCCTCTCATGCACCTGCAGGTAACACACACCTGGATCCCCTCTCATGCACCTGCAGGTAACACACACCTGGATCCCCTCTCATGCACCTGCAGGTAACACACACCTGGATCCCCTCTCATGCACCTGCAGGTAACACACACCTGGATCCCCTCTGATGCACCTGCAGGTAACACACACCTGGATCCCCTCTGATGAACCTGCAGGTAACACACACCTGGATCCCCTCTCATGCACCTGCAGGTAACACACACCTGGATCCCCTCTCATGCACCTGCAGGTAACACACACCTGGATCCCCTCTCATGCACCTGCAGGTAACACACACCTGGATCCCCTCTGATGAACCTGCAGGTAACACACACCTGGATCCCCTCTCATGCACCTGCAGGTAACACACACCTGGATCCCCTCTGATGAACCTGCAGGTAACACACACCTGGATCCCCTCTGATGCACCTGCAGGTAACACACACCTGGATCCCCTCTCATGCACCTGCAGGTAACACACACCTGGATCCCCTCTCATGCACCTGCAGGTAACACACACCTGGATCCCCTCTGATGCACCTGCAGGTAACACACACCTGGATCCCCTCTGATGAACCTGCAGGTAACACACACCTGGATCCCCTCTCATGCACCTGCAGGTAACACACACCTGGATCCCCTCTGATGCACCTGCAGGTAACACACACCTGGATCCCCTCTGATGAACCTGCAGGTAACACACACCTGGATCCCCTCTCATGCACCTGCAGGTAACACACACCTGGATCCCCTCTCATGCACCTGCAGGTAACACACACCTGGATCCCCTCTCATGCACCTGCAGGTAACACACACCTGGATCCCCTCTGATGAACCTGCAGGTAACACACACCTGGATCCCCTCTCATGCACCTGCAGGTAACACACACCTGGATCCCCTCTCATGCACCTGCAGGTAACACACACCTGGATCCCCTCTCATGCACCTGCAGGTAACACACACCTGGATCCCCTCTCATGCACCTGCAGGTAACACACACCTGGATCCCCTCTGATGAACCTGCAGGTAACACACACCTGGATCCCCTCTCATGCACCTGCAGGTAACACACACCTGGATCCCCTCTGATGAACCTGCAGGTAACACACACCTGGATCCCCTCTCATGCACCTGCAGGTAACACACACCTGGATCCCCTCTCATGCACCTGCAGGTAACACACACCTGGATCCCCTCTCATGCACCTGCAGGTAACACACACCTGGATCCCCTCTCATGCACCTGCAGGTAACACACACCTGGATCCCCTCTCATGAACCTGCAGGTAACACACACCTGGATCCCCTCTCATGCACCTGCAGGTAACACACACCTGGATCCCCTCTCATGCACCTGCAGGTAACACACACCTGGATCCCCTCTCATGCACCTGCAGGTAACACACACCTGGATCCCCTCTGATGCACCTGCAGGTAACACACACCTGGATCCCCTCTGATGAACCTGCAGGTAACACACACCTGGATCCCCTCTCATGCACCTGCAGGTAACACACACCTGGATCCCCTCTCATGCACCTGCAGGTAACACACACCTGGATCCCCTCTCATGCACCTGCAGGTAACACACACCTGGATCCCCTCTGATGAACCTGCAGGTAACACACACCTGGATCCCCTCTCATGCACCTGCAGGTAACACACACCTGGATCCCCTCTCATGCACCTGCAGGTGACACACACCTGGATCCCCTCTGATGAACCTGCAGGTAACACACACCTGGATCCCCTCTCATGCACCT
>NC_136904.1:370461-402961 GCF_949606895.1 Notothenia rossii
AGGGGACACATGCCTCTTCCACATCAACACGTGTCCCCTCTGCATTCAGAGACTCTCTCTACACAGAGGGGACACATGTCTCTTCCACATCAACACGTGTCCCCTCTGCATTCAGAGACTCTCTCTACACAGAGGGGACACATGTCTCTTCCACATCAACACGTGTCCCCTCTGCGTTCAGAGACTCTCTCTACACAGAGGGGACACATGTCTCTTCCACATCAACACGTGTCCCCTCTGCGTTCAGAGACTCTCTCTCTACACAGAGGGGACACATGTCTCTTCCACATCAACACGTGTCCCCTCTGCGTTCAGAGACTCTCTCTCTACACAGAGGGGACACATGTCTCTCTCTTTACACAGAGGGGACACATGTCTCTCTCTCTACACAGAGGGGACACATGTCTCTCTCTCTACACAGAGGGGACACATGTCTCTCTCTTTACACAGAGGGGACACATGTCTCTCTCTCTACACAGAGGGGACACATGTCTCTCTCTCTACACAGAGGGGACACATGTCTCTTCCACATCAACACGTGTCCCCTCTGCGTTCAGAGACTCTCTCTCTACACAGAGGGGACACATGTCTCTTCCACATCAACACGTGTCCCCTCTGCGTTCAGAGACTCTCTCTCTACACAGAGGGGACACATGTCTCTCTCTCTACACAGAGGGGACACATGTCTCTTCCACATCAACATGTGTCCCCTCTGCGTTCAGAGACTCTCTCTCTACACAGAGGGGACACATGTCTCTTCCACATCAACACGTGTCCCCTCTGCGTTCAGAGACTCTCTCTCTACACAGAAGGGACACATGTGTCTCTCTCTTTACACCGAGGGGACACATGTCTCTCTCTCTACACAGAGGGGACACATGTCTCTTCCACATCAACACGTGTCCCCTCTGCATCCAGAGACTCTCTCTACACAGAGGGGACACATGTCTCTTCCACATCAACACGTGTCCCCTCTGCGTTCAGAGACTCTCTCTGTCACCTCTGCGTTCAGAGACTCTCTTTATACACAGAGGGGACACATGTCTCTCTCTCTACACAGAGGGGACACATGTCTCTTCCACATCAACACGTGTCCCTTTCCCCTCTAAGTTCAGAGACTCTCTCTCTACACAGAGGGGACACATGTCTCTTCCACATCAAAACGTGTCCCCTCTGCGTTCAGAGACTCTCTCTCTCTACACAGAGGGGACACATGTCTCTTCCACATCAACACGTGTCCCCTCTGCGTTCAGAGACTCTCTCTCTACACAGAGGGGACAC
Organism: Notothenia rossii; assembly: GCF_949606895.1. NCBI lineage: Eukaryota > Metazoa > Chordata > Actinopteri > Perciformes > Nototheniidae > Notothenia > Notothenia rossii. Next base: position 371,743 of record NC_136904.1, read on the forward strand.
ATGTCTCTCTCTCTACACTGAGGGGACCCATGTCTCTCTCTCTACACAGAGGGGACACATGTCTCTTCCACATCAACACGTGTCCCCTCTGCATTCAGAGACTCTCTCTCTACACAGAGGGGACACATGTCTCTTCCACATCAACACGTGTCCCCTCTGCGTTCAGAGACTCTCTCTCTACACAGAGGGGACACATGTCTCTCTCTCTACACAGAGGGGACACATGTCTCTCTCTCTACACAGAGGGGACACATGTCTCTTCCACATCAACACGTGTCCCCTCTGCGTTCAGAGACTCTCTCTCTACACAGAGGGGACACATGTCTCTTCCACATCAACACGTGTCCCCTCTGCGTTCAGAGACTCTCTCTCTACACAGAGGGGACACATGTCTCTCTCTCTACACAGAGGGGACACATGTCTCTTCCACATCAACACGTGTCCCCTCTGCATTCAGAGACTCTCTCTCTACACAGAGGGGACACATGTCTCTTCCACATCAACACGTGTCCCCTCTGCGTTCAGAGACTCTCTCTCTACACAGAGGGGACACATGTCTCTCTCTCTACACAGAGGGGACACATGTCTCTTCCACATCAACACGTGTCCCCTCTGCGTTCAGAGACTCTCTCTCTACACAGAGGGGACACATGTCTCTTCCACATCAACACGTGTCCCCTCTGCGTTCAGAGATTCTCTCTACACAGAGGGGACACATGTCTCTTCCACATCAACACGTGTCCCCTCTGCGTTCAGAGACTCTCTCTACACAGAGGGGACACATGTCTCTCTCTCTACACAGAGGGGACACATGTCTCTTCCACATCAACACGTGTCCCCTCTGCGTTCAGAGACTCTCTCTCTACACAGAGGGGACACATGTCTCTCTCTCTACACTGAGGGGACCCATGTCTCTCTCTCTACACAGAGGGGACACATGTCTCTTCCACATCAACACGTGTCCCCTCTGCATTCAGAGACTCTCTCTCTACACAGAGGGGACACATGTCTCTTCCACATCAACACGTGTCCCCTCTGCATTCAGAGACTCTCTCTACACAGAGGGGACACATGTCTCTTCCACATCAACACGTGTCCCCTCTGCGTTCAGAGACTCTCTCTCTACACAGAGGGGACACATCTCTCTTCCACATCAACACGTGTCCCCTCTGCGTTCAGAGACTCTCTCTCTACACAGAGGGGACACATGTCTCTTCCACATCAACACGTGTCCCCTCTGCGTTCAGAGACTCTCTCTCTACACAGAGGGGACACATGTCTCTCTCTCTACACAGAGGGGACACATGTCTCTTCCACATCAACACGTGTCCCCTCTGCGTTCAGAGACTCTCTCTCTACACAGAGGGGACACATGTCTCTCTCTCTACACAGAGGGGACACATGTCTCTTCCACATCAACATGTGTCCCCTCTGCGTTCAGAGACTCTCTCTCTACACAGAGGGGACACATGTCTCTTCCACATCAACACGTGTCCCCTCTGCGTTCAGAGACTCTCTCTCTACACAGAGGGGACACATGTCTCTCTCTCTACACAGAGGGGACACATGTCTCTTCCACATCAACACGTGTCCCCTCTGCGTACAGAGACTCTCTCTCTACACAGAGGGGACACATGTCTCTTCCACATCAACATGTGTCCCCTCTGCGTTCAGAGACTCTCTCTCTACACAGAGGGGACACATGTCTCTTCCACATCAACACGTGTCCCCTCTGTGTCCAGAGACTCTCTCTCTACACAGAGGGGACACATGTCTCTTCCACATCAACACGTGTCCCCTCTGCATTCAGAGACTCTCTCTCTACACAGAGGGGGACACATGTCTCTTCCACATCAACACGTGTCCCCTCTGTGTTCAGAGACTCTCTCTCTACACAGAGGGGACACATGTCTCTTCCACATCAACACGTGTCCCCTCTGCGTTCAGAGACTCTCTCTCTACAGAGAGGGGACACATGTCTCTTCCACATCAACACGTGTCCCCTCTGCGTTCAGAGACTCTCTCTCTACACAGAAGGGACACATGTGTCTCTCTCTTTACACCGAGGGGACACATGTCTCTCTCTCTACACAGAGGGGACACATGTCTCTTCCACATCAACACGTGTCCCCTCTGCATCCAGAGACTCTCTCTACACAGAGGGGACACATGTCTCTTCCACATCAACACGTGTCCCCTCTGCGTTCAGAGACTCTCTCTGTCCCCTCTGCGTTCAGAGACTCTCTTTCTACACAGAGGGGACACATGTCTCTCTCTCTACACAGAGGGGACACATGTCTCTTCCACATCAACACGTGTCCCTTTCCCCTCTGCGTTCAGAGACTCTCTCTCTACACAGAGGGGACACATGTCTCTTCCACATCAAAATGTGTCCCCTCTGCGTTCAGAGACTCTCTCTCTACACAGAGGGGACACATGTCTCTTCCACATCAAAACGTGTCCCCTCTGCGTTCAGAGACTCTCTCTCTCTACACAGAGGGGACACATGTCTCTTCCACATCAACACGTGTCCCCTCTGTGTTCAGAGACTCTCTCTCTACACAGAGGGGACACATGTCTCTTCCACATCAACACGTGTCCCCTCTGCGTTCAGAGACTCTCTCTCTACACAGAGGGGACACATGTCTCTTCCACATCAACACGTGTCCCCTCTGCATTCAGAGACTCTCTCTCTACACAGAGGGGGACACATGTCTCTTCCACATCAACACGTGTCCCCTCTGTGTTCAGAGACTCTCTCTCTACACAGAGGGGACACATGTCTCTTCCACATCTACACGTGTCCCCTCTGCGTTCAGAGACTCTCTCTCTACACAGAGGGGACAAATGTCTCTTCCACATCAACACGTGTCCCCTCTGCGTTCAGAGACTCTCTCTCTACACAGAGGGGACACATGTCTCTTCCACATCAACACGTGTCCCCTCTGCATTCAGAGACTCTCTCTCTACACAGAAGGGACACATGTGTCTCTCTCTTTACACCGAGGGGACACATGTCTCTCTCTCTACACAGAGGGGACACATGTCTCTTCCACATCAACACGTGTCCCCTCTGCATCCAGAGACTCTCTCTACACAGAGGGGACACATGTCTCTTCCACATCAACACGTGTCCCCTCTGCGTTCAGAGACTCTCTTTCTACACAGAGGGGACACATGTCTCTCTCTCTACACAGAGGGGACACATGTCTCTTCCACATCAACACGTGTCCCTTTCCCCTCTGCGTTCAGAGACTCTCTCTCTACACAGAGGGGACACATGTCTCTTCCACATCAAAACGTGTCCCCTCTGCGTTCAGAGACTCTCTCTCTCTACACAGAGGGGACACATGTCTCTTCCACATCAACACGTGTCCCCTCTGTGTTCAGAGACTCTCTCTCTACACAGAGGGGACACATGTCTCTTCCACATCAACACGTGTCCCCTCTGCGTTCAGAGACTCTCTCTCTACACAGAGGGGACACATGTCTCTCTCTCTACACTGAGGGGACCCATGTCTCTCTCTCTACACAGAGGGGACACATGTCTCTTCCACATCAACACGTGTCCCCTCTGCATTCAGAGACTCTCTCTCTACACAGAGGGGACACATGTCTCTTCCACATCAACACGTGTCCCCTCTGCGTTCAGAGACTCTCTCTACACAGAGGGGACACATGTCTCTCTCTCTACACAGAGGGGACACATGTCTCTCTCTCTACACTGAGGGGACCCATGTCTCTCTCTCTACACAGAGGGGACACATGTCTCTTCCACATCAACACGTGTCCCCTCTGCGTTCAGAGACTCTCTCTCTACACAGAGGGGACACATGTCTCTTCCACATCAACACGTGTCCCCTCTGCGTTCAGAGACTCTCTCTCTACACAGAGGGGACACATGTCTCTTCCACATCAACACGTGTCCCCTCTGCGTTCAGAGACTCTCTCTCTACACAGAGGGGACACATGTCTCTCTCTCTACACAGAGGGGACACATGTCTCTTCCACATCAACACGTGTCCCCTCTGCATTCAGAGACTCTCTCTCTACACAGAGGGGACACATGTCTCTTCCACATCAACACGTGTCCCCTCTGCGTTCAGAGACTCTCTCTCTACAAAGAGGGGACACATGTCTCTCTCTCTACACAGAGGGGACACATGTCTCTTCCACATCAACACGTGTCCCCTCTGCGTTCAGAGACTCTCTCTACACAGAGGGGACACATGTCTCTTCCACATCAACACGTGTCCCCTCTGCGTTCAGAGATTCTCTCTACACAGAGGGGACACATGTCTCTTCCACATCAACACGTGTCCCCTCTGCGTTCAGAGACTCTCTCTACACAGAGGGGACACATGTCTCTCTCTCTACACAGAGGGGACACATGTCTCTCTCTCTACACAGAGGGGACACATGTCTCTTCCACATCAACACGTGTCCCCTCTGCGTTCAGAGACTCTCTCTACACAGAGGGGACACATGTCTCTTCCACATCAACACGTGTCCCCTCTGTGTTCAGAGACTCTCTCTACACAGAGGGGACACATGTCTCTTCCACATCAACACGTGTCCCCTCTGCGTTCAGAGACTCTCTCTCTACACAGAGGGGACACATGTCTCTTTCACATCAACACGTGTCCCCTCTGCGTTCAGAGACTCTCTCTCTACACAGAGGGGACACATGTCTCTCTCTCTACACAGAGGGGACACATGTCTCTTCCATATCAACACGTGTCCCCTCTGCGTTCAGAGACTCTCTCTCTACACAGAGGGGACACATGTCTCTCTCTCTACACAGAGGGGACACATGTCTCTTTCACATCAACACGTGTCCCCTCTGCGTTCAGAGACTCTCTCTCTACACAGAGGGGACACATGTCTCTCTCTCTACACAGAGGGGACACATGTCTCTTCCACATCAACACGTGTCCCCTCTGTGTTCAGAGACTCTCTCTACACAGAGGGGACACATGTCTCTTCCACATCAACACGTGTCCCCTCTGCGTTCAGAGACTCTCTCTCTACACAGAGGGGACACATGTCTCTTCCACATCAACACGTGTCCCCTCTGCGTTCAGAGATTCTCTCTACACAGAGGGGACACATGTCTCTTCCACATCAACACGTGTCCCCTCTGCGTTCAGAGACTCTCTCTACACAGAGGGGACACATGTCTCTTCCACATCAACACGTGTCCCCTCTGCGTTCAGAGACTCTCTCTCTACACAGAGGGGACACATGTCTCTCTCTCTACACAGAGGGGACACATGTCTCTTCCACATCAACACGTGTCCCCTCTGCGTTCAGAGACTCTCTCTCTACACAGAGGGGACACATGTCTCTTCCACATCAACACGTGTCCCCTCTGCGTTCAGAGATTCTCTCTACACAGAGGGGACACATGTCTCTCTCTCTACACAGAGGGGACACATGTCTCTTCCACATCAACACGTGTCCCCTCTGCGTTCTCTCTCTACACAGAGGGGACACATGTCTCTTCCACATCAACACGTGTCCCCTCTGCGTTCAGAGACTCTCTCTACACAGAGGGGACACATGTCTCTCTCTCTACACAGAGGGGACACATGTCTCTTCCACATCAACACGTGTCCCCTCTGCGTTCAGAGACTCTCTCTCTACACAGAGGGGACACATGTCTCTCTCTCTACACAGAGGGGACACATGTCTCTTCCATATCAACACGTGTCCCCTCTGCGTTCAGAGACTCTCTCTACACAGAGGGGACACATGTCTCTCTCTCTACACAGAGGGGACACATGTCTCTTCCACATCAACACGTGTCCCCTCTGCGTTCAGAGACTCTCTCTCTACACAGAGGGGACACATGTCTCTCTCTCTACACAGAGGGGACACATGTCTCTTCCACATCAACACGTGTCCCCTCTGCGTTCAGAGACTCTCTCTACACAGAGGGGACACATGTCTCTTCCACATCAACACGTGTCCCCTCTGCGTTCAGAGACTCTCTCTCTACACAGAGGGGACACATGTCTCTCTCTCTACACAGAGGGGACACATGTCTCTTCCATATCAACACGTGTCCCCTCTGCGTTCAGAGATTCTCTCTACACAGAGGGGACACATGTCTCTCTCTCTACACAGAGGGGACACATGTCTCTTCCACATCAACACGTGTCCCCTCTGCGTTCAGAGACTCTCTCTCTACACAGAGGGGACACATGTCTCTTCCACATCAACACGTGTCCCCTCTGCGTTCAGAGACTCTCTCTACACAGAGGGGACACATGTCTCTCTCTCTACACAGAGGGGACACATGTCTCTTCCACATCAACACATGTCCCCTCTGCGTTCAGAGACTCTCTCTCTACACAGAGGGGACACATGTCTCTCTCTCTACACAGAGGGGACACATGTCTCTTCCACATCAACACGTGTCCCCCCTGCGTTCAGAGACTCTCTCTCTACACAGAGGGGACACATGTCTCTTCCACATCAACACGTGTCCCCTCTGCGTTCAGAGATTCTCTCTACACAGAGGGGACACATGTCCCCTCTGTGTTCAGAGACTCTCTCTCTACACAGAGGGGACACATGTCTCTTCCACATCAACACGTGTCCCCTCTGCGTTCAGAGATTCTCTCTACACAGAGGGGACACATGTCTCTTCCACATCAACACGTGTCCCCTCTGCATCCAGAGACTCTCTCTCTACACAGAGGGGACACATGTCTCTCTCTCTACACAGAGGGGACACATGTCTCTCTCTCTACACAGAGGGGACACATGTCTCTTCCACATCAACACGTGTCCCCTCTGCGTCCAGAGACTCTGAAACAGGACCTGTTAGAGCCGCTGGCTTCCTGGTGCTCTGAACTCTGCTGCTGGAGACAGAAGTCCTGTCACAAGTTGATCGGAGAGGATCACAGCTGGCCCGGGTCTCCATGCTGCATTCGGGCTGTGAGTCTTGTGTCTTCCTCTTCGTCTCTCTGGAGGTATGGACAGCTATCAAAGCTACTAAACATCACATCAACACGTGTCCCCTCTGCGTTCAGAGACTCTCTCTCTACACAGAGGGGACACATGTCTCTCTGGAGGTATGGACAGCTATCAAAGCTACTAAACATCACATTAACAACGATGTACAAATGCAAGTCGGAGACAAATACATATTTGAAATGATTTATTCACGTTTGCAATGTTTTGAACAGACCCAGTCACCTCATTGTCTTTTTGTAGTCCTCGCTGTACGCGTCCGGATATCGGCATGGCAACCACAACCTCACACACTGGGACTGAATGTGCATCAAAGTGTTGCTATGGAGCCAAATATACCAAAAGATAAATGTAAACGACAGAAGAAGCGATCGAAATGTGTATTTCCTGGCTCCTCAAAGTACACGCCCCATTCCTACCGTTATAGGACGTCACGAGTTCCCCGGTGTAACCAGTTAAACGGCAACACCGGTAGCGGAGGTAAGGCACACACCAAATGTTCAGGACATTGTTAATACAGAGAAAATCAAAGCTGACGATCTCTTGGTTTGATATGTTTTCTCCCCCAGACAACATGGACAGAAGAACATTTCAAAGAAGAGGAAAGTCAGTCTTCAGCTTCAGGAGTTTGGTCTTTATGTCACGATAGAGAGAAACAAGTACTGAATAGCTTAGATGAGAAAAGGCATCGAAGTGCCAGGTTAGTATTTATCATGTGAACAGGGAACATGAATAACCCCATCTCTCTGTGCTCATGTAAACACCATGATGTCCATAGAGACTCAGTCAGTGTGTTTGACTGGAGCCTCAGTTCCATAAGAGATTATTCTTCTTTAAGGTACTCTCTCTCAAAATGGTAATGTGCATTATGTTTTAATTATACTTCTTATCATTCAGAAGCTTTTTGTGTGTGTTTCTGTTTTACTGAGTGCTTAGAGGCCATTTCCATCCCAGCATTCAGTTAACTATTTATTTTCTGTGCACATCACAGAGACTAGCTAATATTCTACTGCTTGGGACTTTGAGTCTTCAAAATGTCCAATGTCACAGACTGGGACTTACTTTAGAGTCAGTTGTATTTCCATTCAGTATGACTTGATTCAATGTGAAAGAGTATACTGCTCAATACATAGTGATCACTTCACCACCTCTCCTGACCTCTAGGCGCTTGAGAGTGAGTCAGAGGCAGAACACAGGGACAGTGGAGAGAGGTCCGCTGCTGAGGTGAGTGATGAAAGGGAAATGACAGTTTAGAGTAAATTGAGATGTGGACTCTCATCCCAGGACGTTAAGGAAATCAGTGGGGGTATTGAACAGGAAGCATTTCAGTCAAGGGGCATCATGTGTCCAATACAGACAGAAGAGCAACATGTATTTGAACACTCGGTGAACTGAACATCTGTATGGAGTCAGATCAGTCTCAATATTAATAAATGCTCACAGAAGGATTCACAAATGTATTTTGCGATTTATATTTAAATGACTCTCCACAACAATATCTCTCAATGCACTCACAAATATGTACTGTTGTATATAAATGTAAAAAAAATGGGCATTTAAACTGTTTTTGATTAATTCAAAGACGGCTCTGAATTAAGAATCTAATGTTTCCTTTCTTTACGACTGGATGAAATTACTAAATGTACCCATCATGTTCCTCGTGCTAGTATAGCCACGTACAAGTATCAAACCACCTGTTCAAATGCACCAGAGTACAGGACATCTATTTTTTTCCTTCGTGGGGGGGGGGGGGGCACATTCAGGATGCTTCCTACGCCCATGAACTCATACTGCGCGCGTGAGAGCCTCGCATGTTTCAAAGCTCTCTGTGGATGCAGTGAAACGTAAGAAGTGTTTCCTCCTGACTCTCTGTCAGTGTTCTCAGAGTGAGAGAGAGGAATGTGAGTGAGTCATGCTGATAACGGAACATTCTGTATTTCTGTTTGCAGAGTTTCTGGAGATCAGAGAGAGACAGCCTCGCCCTCCAGGAACAATCTGCAGTTTGAGACATGCACAACTCACTCAGACATACTGCAACGTGCTATTCAGGAGAAATACGGATATTTAGGGTCAAGAAAGGTTTGTTAAAAGCAAGTTCCTCGACACCAAACCCTTCCTTTCCGTCAATGTTAACTCTGAGTTTATTTAAAACTACAAATGTATGAAAAGAAGAAAAGATTTCCTGAGATTTAAGATGCAAATGTGCTTGAAAGTGATGAACCCTGCATTTATTCTCCTACAGTCCCTGAACACACCTTGCTCTCATGTTTATTTTAATTTAGGATTAAAGTACACACACACACACACACACACACACACACACACACACACACACACACACACACACACACACACACACACACACACACACACACACACACACACACACACACACACACACACACACACACACACACACACACACACACACACACACACACTTTCTGAAGTCGCCTGTTAGTGAAAGATTTTGTAATTAGATTTTTCCCTTTTCAGAAAGTGTCTGATGCTAAAACACTTGTTCCTGGTGAGCACAGACTTTACCCCGATAGCTCATTAATGATCAGGTCAGATGCTGGTGGTCTTTGGCTCACCCCGTCTCGGCAGGTGAACCTGTGGTTGGTGGTCTTTGGCTCACCCCGTCTCGGCAGGTGAACCTGTGGCTGGTGGTCTTTGGCTCACCCCGTCTCGCCAGGTGAACCTGTGGCTGGTTGTCTTTGGCTCACCCTGTCTCGGCAGGTGAACCTGTGGCTGGTGGTCTTTGGCTCACCCCGTCTCGGCAGGTGAACCTGTGGCTGGTGGTCTTTGGCTCACCCCGTCTCTGCAGGTGAACCTGTGGCTGGTGGTCTTTGGCTCACCCTGTCTCGGCAGGTGAACCTGTGGCTGGTGGTCTTTGGCTCACCCCGTCTCTGCAGGTGAACCTGTGGCTGGTGGTCTTTGGCTCACCCTGTCTCGGCAGGTGAACCTGTGGCTGGTGGTCTTTGGCTCACCCTGTCTCGGCAGGTGAACCTGTGGCTGGTGGTCTTTGGCTCACCCTGTCTCTGCAGGTGAACCTGTGGCTGGTGGTCTTTGGCTCACCCTGTCTCGGCAGGTGAACCTGTGGCTGGTGGTCTTTGGCTCACCCCGTCTCGGCAGGTGAACCTGTGGCTGGTGGTCTTTGGCTCACCCCGTCTCGGCAGGTGAACCTGTGGCTGGTGGTCTTTGGCTCACCCCGTCTCGGCAGGTGAACCTGTGGGTGGTGGTCTTTGGCTCACCCCGTCTCGGCAGGTGAACCTGTGGGTGGTGGTCTTTGGCTCACCCCGTCTCGGCAGGTGAACCTGTGGCTGGTGGTCTTTGGCTCACCCCGTCTCGGCAGGTGAACCTGTGGCTGGTGGTCTTTGGCTCACCCCGTCTCGCCAGGTGAACCTGTAGCTGGTGGTCTTTGGCTCACCCCGTCTCGGCAGGTGAACCTGTGGCTGGTGGTCTTTGGCTCACCCCGTCTCGCCAGGTGAACCTGTGTTTACTGAATAAACTATTGGGTGTTGTTCCCAAATGATTAATAGATGAATAACAGCTCAGTCTGACTTCCTTTAACTGATCAAAATGTTGGATTAAATCCAGTATCGTTATTTATAAAGACCTCTGATGAGAGCGGGAGGATGAAACCGATTTGAACTCATTATTTCCTGATGTGTGTGAACTTTAGAGAGGGTCCTATTCCTCTTTCTGCATGTCAATGGTCGGCAGAGGCTAAAATCCCCGTGTTCCGGAACATAGTGGCATCACTCGCGCTCCTATTGGCTAGCGCTGCAACACCTTGCACGTGGTTGGCTGAGGGGCGGGAGGCGGGACCTCTGTGTGTCATAACGTGGATTCGGAGCCAGAAGGTAAAGGAAAAGTGTTTTTAGTATAAATAGACTCTTTAATCACCACAGAAACACCGACATGTAGAGAACATTAAAAACACATTTACAGACGCTCCTCTCCTCCAATCACACACACTTTCAACAATGGGACTGTTTCAATAAATTATAGTAGTTCAATTCCGTTTTTCAACCCAAACGTTTCCAGCTTTTGAAAAACAAACAAGACCTTGTTGAAAACAGGGCTTTATGGGTTCAATATGAAGGCGGGGAAATGATGTCAGATATTCTGTGAGATGTAATGTTTTCCTGGTTTTAAAAAGAGCTGGAGTGTTTCTTCACCCCGTGGAACCCTCCTTAAGGACATTATGAATCAAACATGCTTAAGAAGTGAAAGCAACAGAGGAGCATGGAGAGGTGCAGGAAGGAGTCCTACCGCCTCAAAGTGGTCGTTTCAGATTTAAAAAACACATTGATAAGAAACAATTATATTATTCTTTTGGATTCATTTACAATTTTAGAGAATAAAGAGAAAAACACATTGACAATCAAATAAAACAAACGGATCTTTCTCGACTTGATCTCAGATCATTCTTGCATTTTACGGAAAACATTTGAATATTTTTCTGGCGGTTTTTTTACAGAGAAAAAACACAAATTGACAAAGAAAACACAAATAAAAAGGCTTTTAGTCTCGTCTTCTTCTCAGATAACTTGTGCATTTTTCTTGTAGATTTCACACTTTGATTTCTGGGATATCGGAAGATTCTCTCTGTACAAAACGTATCATCCAAAAGCCAACGGAGACATCCCATTGGCTGGTTGGAGAGGAAGCAGCAGCAGAAGAACCACCACGGAGACATCCCATTGGCTGGTTGAACCACCACGGAGACATCCCATTGGCTGGTTGAACCACCACGGAGACATCCCATTGGCTGGTTGAACCACCACGGAGACATCCCATTGGCTGGTTGAACCACCATGGAGACATCCCATTGGCTGGTTGAACCACCATGGAGACATCCGGTTGGAGAGGAAGCAGGAAGAGCTTAATTTAGAATCTTAGAGAATAAAGTTTAATATATTTATAGTGTTTTTTACAAGAAAAAAACACAAATTAACTTAAAAAAACGTAATCTCAGATCATTTAGCATTTTCCTTGTAGTTTTCCCACTTTCATTTCTCGGATCAGAACATTTTAATCTCGTTAATTCAGACGTATTCCTCTGAATATTCTGCAGTACAAATCCCGCGTCCCACGGAGACATCCCATTGGCCGGCAGGGGAGCAACACCGCTCTCTAACGAGGTCTCAAAAGTGTTGTGCAGCAGAAATCGTCCCTGTAGCCCCTGCTCTCTCTCTCCATTGGCTGAATGTTCCTCCTGCTCTCCTCCCATTGGCTCCTCCCGCTCACTGCCCATTGGCTCGTTGGGGAGGGAGCCAGGTAGAGCCCCGCCCCCCCCTAACGAGTCCATCATGGGGATCTATGACAGAAGAAGCCCGCAAAACGTAGAAAAAGATCTCAAAAGAAAAGTTTAGTGCAGAAATCGTCCCTGTAGCTCTCTCTCTCCCCATTGGCTGAATGTTCTTCCTGCTCTCTCTCCATTGGCTCCTCCCTCTCACTGCCCATTGGCTGAATGTTCCTCCTGCTCTGCTCTCTAACAAAGTTATTCATTGATTATCTTACAGAAGCCCGCAGTAGAAAAAGAAGAATAAGAATCTTGCAGAAATGGTCCCTGTAGCCCCTGCTCTCTCCCCATTGGCTGAATGTTCTCACTGCCCATTGGCTGAGTCCCCCTCCCTGTTGGCGGGCGCTTGCCCCCCGTCGGCCAGGTTGTGGGCGTGCTCCAGGAAGAGATCCTTCAGGACGCTCAGCTCTTTGCTCAGCAGCTTGATCTTAGCCTCCAGCCTCTCGTTCTCCTCCTTCAGCTCGTTCACTCTCTGCTGAGTGTCCACGGCTTTCTGCTTGGACCTCTGGCGGCTCTTCTTCACCGCCAGGTTGTTCCTCTCTCTGCGGTGACGGTACTCGTCGCTGTCCTTTTCCGCCGAGGGCTTCTTCATCCTGACAGGGGGGCGGGGCTTACCTCCTGCTGGGGGGGAGAGGAGCTTATGGTTAGATCAACACCGAGGACACATGGTGATTAGGGGTGCAACAACTAATCGACTCGATTCAAATCGATGACCAAATTAGTTGCCAACTAATTCAGTCGTCGATTCGTTGGTGACGTCCTCACGTGTGTTTTACGCGCCGTTAAGCTCCAACGTTATTGCTCTTTTTATCGGTACTGGAGACATTTAAAAATATACGTCATGTATTATTGCTACAAAAACATTACATCACAGTCTTAGTGTCGCCAACTCGTTTCTAACATGCAACAAGACAAATGTGTGTCTTTTCAACCTTTCCAATCCAGACCAGATCTCTCTCTCCGTCTGTGTGCGGGGGGGCGGGGCAGTTTACACGCAGCTGCTACATGCAGCAACACACGGAGGAGATGGCGGAGAGAAGCGCTCCAAGGTGTGGTTACATGTTACCCGTCTTGAGGTGGACAATGCTCGTTGCCGAGAGAGTTGATCATGTGAGGGCGGGAACACGAGCACTTTGTCTAAACATTTAGCGCACCACATCCAGACGGAGGAATGCACCGGGTTCCACTGTCTTTCTAGAAGCTCTGTAGCCCCGTCCACGAGTAACGTTTCCACGTCAGGTGTTATGTATGCTAGCAGCAACACACGGAGTTAACTACATGATACAAACATGGGTTAATGATTAGAGGTAACTGAGTTATTTAGTTTGTTAAAGTTTCAGCTATTCTGTTTACAGTTCTGTCATCACATTATTTAATACCATTTCTTAAAACATTGTTGTTTCTTTTGATGTGAAATATTATATATTAAATTTAAATAAAAAGCCATTTTAGTTTTGTTCACAATTTGTTTAGTTAATTTAATAATAGCGCTGCTCGATTATGGCAAAAATCATAATCTCGATTATTTGGGTCAATAATTGATATCACGACTTACTTTGAAAACATCAGTTTATTGGAGAAAAGAACAAGTGAACAGTATGTTTTTAGCAGTTGATTGCCTGCACTAAGTTTAGTTCAACTGAAAAACAATCATGGAAAAATGTATTTGAAAAAAAAAAAAAGTTATAATATTTATATATTTTTTAAATCGTTTAATTTCGATTACGTTGTTTTCGTAATCGTTGCAAGCCATAATCGTAATTGCGATTAAAATATGATTAATTGAGCAACCACTTTTTAATAATATATGTATTTTTGAATCAAGTATTCATCTTTATTGTCTTCATTGTTAGTTTCCACATAAACAACCTCAAGCTAAATCTAAAAGTTGATGGCTAAATCAGAGCGTTTGAGAAATTGTGCGAGACAGTGATACTCCGTTCATCGTTTCATTCATCGATTCATTCATCGATTATCAAATGAGTCGTTTGTTGCAGCCCTAATGGAGAAGTAGAGAAGACATCACTTAGTGAGTCTCCTGACACACCGGGGACACACTGGGGACACATGGTGAAGTAGAGAAGACATCACTTAGTGAGTCTCCTGACACACCGGGGACACACTGGGGACACATGGTGAAGTAGAGAAGACATCACTTAGTGAGTCTCCTGACACACCGGGGACACACTGGGGACACATGGTGATGTAGAGAAGACATCACTTAGTGAGTCTCCTGACACACCGGGGACACATGGTGATGTAGAGAAGACATCACTTAGTGAGTCTCCTGACACACCGGGGACACATGGTGATGTAGAGAAGACATGACTTAGTGACTCTCCTGACACACCGGGGACACATGGTGATGGAGAGAAGACATCAATTAGTGAGTCTCCTGACACACCGGGGACAGATGGTGATGGAGAGAAGACATCACTTAGTGAGTCTCCTGACACACCGGGGACACATGGTGATGTAGAGAAGACATCACTTAGTGAGTCTCCTGACACACCGGGGACACATGGTGATGGAGAGAAGACATCAATTAGTGAGTCTCCTGACACACCGGGGACACATGGTGATGTAGAGAAGACATCACTTAGTGAGTCTCCTGACACACCGGGGACACATGGTGATGTAGAGAAGACATCACTTAGTGAGTCTCCTGACACACCGGGGACACACCGGGGACACATGGTGATGGAGAGAAGACATCCCTTAGTGAGTCTCCTGACAAACCGGGGACACATGGTGATGTAGAGAAGACATCACTTAGTGAGTCTCCTGACACACCGGGGACACATGGTGATGGAGAGAAGACATCACTTAGTGAGTCTCCTGACACACCGGGGACACACCGGGGACACATGGTGATGTAGAGAAGACATCACTTAGTGAGTCTCCTGACACACCGGGGACACATGGTGATGTAGAGAAGACATCAATTAGTGAGTCTCCTGACACACCGGGGACACATGGTGATGTAGAGAAGACATCACTTAGTGAGTCTCCTGACACACACGGGGACACATGGTGATGGAGAGAAGACATCACTTAGTGAGTCTCCTGACAAACCGGGGACACATGGTGATGTAGAGAAGACATCACTTAGTGAGTCTCCTGACACACCGGGGACACATGGTGATGTAGAGAAGACATCACTTAGTGAGTCTCCTGACACACCGGGGACACATGGTGATGTAGAGAAGACATCACTTAGTGAGTCTCCTGACACACCGGGGACACACCGGGGACACATGGTGATGTAGAGAAGACATCACTTAGTGAGTCTCCTGACACACCGGGGACACATGGTGATGTAGAGAAGACATCACTTAGTGAGTCTCCTGACACACCGGGGACACATGGTGATGTAGAGAAGACATCACTTAGTGAGTCTCTTGACACACCGGGGACACATGGTGATGTAGAGAAGACATCACTTAGTGAGTCTCCTGACACACCGGGGACACACCGGGGACACATGGTGATGGAGAGAAGACATCACTTAGTGAGTCTCCTGACACACCGGGGACACATGGTGATGTAGAGAAGAAATCACTTTGTGAGTCTCCTGACACACCGGGGACACATGGTGATGTAGAGAAGACATCACTTAGTGAGTCTCCTGACACACCGGGGACACATGGTGATGTAGAGAAGACATCACTTTGTGAGTCTCTTGACACACCGGGGACACATGGTGATGGAGAGAAGACATCACTTAGTGACTCTCCTGACACACCGGGGACACATGGTGATGGAGAGAAGACATCACTTAGTGAGTCTCCTGACACACCGGGGACACATGGTGATGTAGAGAAGACATCACTTAGTGAGTCTCCTGACAAACCGGGGACACATGGTGATGTAGAGAAGACATCACTTAGTGAGTCTCCTGACACACGGGGGGACACCGGGGACACATGGTGATGGAGAGAAGACATCACTTAGTGAGTCTCCTGACACACCGGGGACACATGGTGATGTAGAGAAGACATCACTTAGTGAGTCTCCTGACACACCGGGGACACATGGTGATGGAGAGAAGACATCACTTAGTGAGTCTCCTGACACACCGGGGACACATGGTGATGTAGAGAAGACATCACTTTGTGAGTCTCCTGACACACCGGGGACACATGGTGATGTAGAGAAGACATCACTTAGTGAGTCTCCTGACACACCGGGGACACACCGGGGACACATGGTGATGTAGAGAAGACATCACTTTGTGAGTCTCTTGACACACCGGGGACACATGGTGATGTAGAGAAGACATCACTTAGTGAGTCTCCTGACACACCGGGGACACACCGGGGACACATGGTGATGTAGAGAAGACATCACTTAGTGAGTCTCCTGACACACCGGGGACACACCGGGGACACATGGTGATGTAGAGAAGACATCACTTAGTGAGTCTCCTGACACACCGGGGACACATGGTGATGTAGAGAAGACATCACTTAGTGAGTCTCCTGACACACCGGGGACACACCGGGGACACATGGTGATGGAGAGAAGACATCACTTAGTGAGTCTCCTGACACACCGGGGACACATGGTGATGTAGAGAAGACATCACTTAGTGAGTCTCCGGACACACCGGGGACACACCGGGGACACATGGTGATGTAGAGAAGACATCACTTAGTGAGTCTCCTGACACACCGGGGACACACCGGGGACACACCGGGGACACATGGTGATGTAGAGAAGACATAATAATGTTGTGATAGTGATAATCGGGGACCTTTAAATTGACTTTGCAGCGAGTGCCTCTTCTACTGAGCTTTCTGAATCTCTTCTTTCCCTCTCTTTCACAGGCAAATGATTAAAAGGATGGAACATAGCCACCGGTCGCGATGGAAGGAAAGGGACAGGTCTTTGCACTCATTGAACGTCTCCTTGGATAAAAGCCTCAGCTAGATGAAATGTAATGATTGGTGATGATTAATATTCCGTGGTTAATTATCAGCAGCGCTCTGGTTGGTTGATTGGCAGGTCTTACCTCCTGCTGGGGGGGATGTAGGGGGTCTGTCTCTGGATCACGCTCACGCTGGATGCCGATTGGTCGAGGCTGTTTGTTTTCGCCTGGGACAGCCGGCTTAGTGGTGTGTTGCCTTCGAATGCAACGGTTCGAGTCCCTCTGTGTGCAGTGAATTAGGAGGAGTTCACCTGTGTAGAGCCTGGAGGGAGAGAAGGTAAGGTTACCGTCAATAAACATCCAATTAGACAATGATAATGGAATATGGGAAATACTGCAATTTCTGAGTTAGTATGAAAGTGGCTTGGAAGAGAAATGGAATTAAAATGTTATTAAAATATGAATACAAAGGAAATAATATTATAGTACATACGAAATAAAAAATCTTAATATTCTTTTGTTTAAATGAAAGCTGATTGGAAGAGAATTATGATTAAATATTATACAAGTATGTGAAATAAATCAGAATTAAAATAGAAACTGAATAGAAAAACATTATGAAATATAATCAAAAATGAAGCTCCATAGAAGAACATTTAAATACAAATACGTAGAAAATATCTGATGTTCAGGGACAACAGGTAAACAGGCCTAGACAAATATCAATAAACCCAGGTGTGAGTGTACAGGTAGGGCTAATACAAAGCACCAATGAGAAATTATATGACAGAATAACTTTGTTTTGCATTCAAATAAATATTAAAAACAGCCAAATAAATCCTCTAATATTTGCAGCTCTTGTTTACATTTTTTATAATTTAAAAAACAAGTATTTCCAGAGATAAAACCCATAATGTGTGATCTGTAAACACCTCGCTCTGTGACCTGTTTTTACTCCGACGCGCTGATTAGTTGATAAATATCTCGCGGTTTTATTATGAACGCCGCTTTGGTTGGTTTATTAGCCGCGCTGATTGGTCGAGGCGTTGCTATCGGTTGCCATGCAGCGGTGTGCGCAGCGGAAAGCGCTCCGGGTGGAAACAGAGCTGTTGCCTGGTGTTGCATCATCGCTGTTTGAAGGGGAACTCCGGAGGAAACATGAGGCTAAAATCACAGCTTTAAAAAGAGACTTAAAATATAAATATTATCCTGGGTTTCATCCAAAGGAACACGTCTTTACATTTATTAAATTAGCTTTTTATAAAACATATTTTAATCTTTGTTATATATATATATATATTGTTGGATGTATTTGTAAAGGTTTTCACTTGTATTCTTTATTTACCATTTTATTAGAGATATTCCCTTTTAATATTTTTGACCTGTATTAGTCTTATTAGTTATTTAGTATTTATTTATTTTATTATTATTATTATATTATTTGGGTTTTTATTTTTTTGGGACTATTAATATTATTGTATTGTTTTATTAACACACCTTTTACCTGCTGTGTCTCTAAACTATGACACTGTTATGTCCCGGTGTTATAATGCAAGTCAAATCTGTTCTATATGAGATGTTTGCCTTGTTTTTAACACACTTTAAAGCTTTTTTATTATTATTTGCATGATTATTATCACTTTTCTCAACTTTCTGTTTCCAGGAAGCAGCTAGCAGATCATTCACTCACCTGTCACTCACTAAATTAGTCACAAACACTCAGAAAACAAACCATAATTAGTGTTTTAGTTGCATTTTAATCACAAATCAACCTTTGTTTTCTGTTTCCTCCGTCGAGGCGTTCACTACCCGTTTAGCCTGTTAGCTCCCGATGCTAACAAGCCTCGAAACCTCACTGTTTTCTCAGTTTCTCTGTCCTAAATATACATTTAAAACACGGCTTACCTTTAGGGGGCGGCGGTAGAGTCGACCATTCGTCAAAAGGGAAAGATTTACCGTATAAAAGAGAGTTAAATCCCGTCTCTGTTAGTCTCTGAGTGTGTTTGTTTGGAACATGGAGAGGAGAGTATTGCGAAATATCTATCACCATGTAGGGCAATTTCCCGTATCAGCCAATCAGAGGTGAGAAGGCGGGGGCGAGCGAGTGGTTAGGCCAATCACAGGCGAGTGTGCGGCAGAGTGATGCAATGCACTCTGTGATTGACAGCTGGATCCACCAATAGGGGAGGGCGTATTCTGTTGGACTTGTTTATGTAATGTGAGGTGAAATTAGTTCCTCCACGCATGACTTCATCTCTAATAACGACAGCCAATCACACCGAAACTACTCATTAAACACGATGTTTCTGAGCCGTTAGTACTGTGTAATTAAATACAAAAAACACAGTTTTTCTGACCCGTTACTGCTGTGTAATTATATACAAAAAACACAGTTTTTCTGACCCGTTACTGCTGTGTAATTATATACAAAAACACAGTGTTTCTGAGCCGTTACTGCTGTGTAATTATATACAAAAAACACAGTGTTTCTGAGCCGTTACTGCTGTGTAATTATATACAAAAAACACAGTGTTTCTGAGCTGTTACTGCTGTGTAATTATATACAAAAAACACAGTGTTTCTGAGCTGTTACTGCTGTGTAATTATATACAAAAAACACAGTGCTTCTGAGCCGTTACTGCTGTGTAATTATATACAAAAAACACAGTGTTTCTGAGCCGTTACTGCTGTGTAATTTTATACAAATAACACAGTGTTTCTGAGCTGTTAGTGCTGTGTAATTATATACAGATAACACCAAATTTGTCCTGCTTATTTATAATGAACGGACCTGTAAAAACTGATTGTCTTATGATATATTATAACGTGTAACGTGTCATCATGTATGCACTGAATACACTTTAAACACGTGTTTTATTAAAGAAAAACACATTATATATTTGTATATGACTACTAATAATTAGTATGACATGCTTTCATACAAAATGGTTACAGCTCAAATGCATTGCAATGACTTTGTTGGAAACTTGAAAGTGAAATGTTAAACTGGAAGAGGAGGACAAATAGTGAAGAAGCTTAATATTTCAAAGAAAAGGTTTAAAAAGGTATAAACAACAACATGTATAGCCTCATTGTCCTGAAATAGCTGCATAAGTTAATAGTTGAATAGTTTGTGCAGCTGAAAGTAGGCTGAAGGAGTTAAATATCAGATGTACGTAGTAGTATGAGTTCAAGTAGCATTACATCTATAGGGCTTTTCTTTTGAAGGGGTGTGTGCTTTTGGAGAGTGTGAGGTGTAGAAAAACGAAATGAGATGTCTGACATCAATCAATGGGAGGTTCACCCATAAAAACAATGGTTAGGTGGGCAAAGGCCTTTGGCCTGTGTGTGTGTGTGTGTGTGTGTGTGTGTGTGTGTGTGTGTGTGTGTGTGTGTGTGTGTGTGTGTGTGTGTGTGTGTGTGTGTGTGTGTGTGTGTGTGTGTGTGTGTGTGCGTGTGTACCAGTCTGTCTGTGGGCGTGTCTGCTCTGATTATATGATGTCACTCAGGTGTGTGGACCCAATCTGCCCAGCAACACCATGGTTACCAACTGCAGAACTGAGTCCCATTAAGAATGCATTGAGGAGTATATCTGACAATTTTGCCACCCGTTCAAAAACTATGGCTCCTATTAAAAAAATAATAATGAGCAAACCATGAGCATCAGGGAACCCCAATGAACTGAAATATGTTGGTTTTTTGGTTTTTTTTGTGTGAAATGTGAAGATGGGAGCAGTTTGTCTAAAGTTTACTTCTCTCTGTTCTGAAGAAAGTTCCGGACTAATTTAACATGGGAGTCTATTTGAAGCTAGGTGGACTTTTTGTCACTCAGATCACTATTGGGCCAGAACGGTGGGTCCGTTTGATATGATGAAGGCAATTGAGCAGGCCATACTAATTATGCTCCTGAAATCTTTTGAAATGATTTGAATAGAGAGTATATTTTGGCTCTGAGAGCAGTTTTAAAATGTGTTTTCTGAAGATTTGTAAGACTCTCTACACTCTAAGTCTAAGTGATGATGTCACGCACTCTAGCCCTGAATCTAAAACAGCCTGAACATGTACCAAAACGTAAACGTTGATGAGTCAAAAAGCGTAAAAGATATCAAAAATCTGAAGAAGATTGTAATAGCTCTGAAGGTAGCTGAAGGTGCTCTAGGTGTAGTACAAGAGGATTAAAAAAGCTGAATATTTCAAAAAGTATAAAATATTTTGAAAAAGTTTGAAGTTTCCCATCGATTGCTGAACAGGCTGAACATTTTTGATATTTGAATGGTTTCTGTAGCTGAAAGTAAACTGAAGTTATCGGACGGCAAAGTATTGGTTGAAATAATAAGAAGAAGAGAAAGAATAAAGATTTGAAGAACTATAGTGGAATGCTGTGTGCGTCACTCTTTAGTGTCCCCTGGTCTCCAGCTGTGTGCGTCACTCTTTAGTGTCCCCTGGTCTCCAGCTGTGTGCGTCACTCTTTAGCGTCCCCTTGTCTCCCAGCTATGTGCGTCACTCTTTAGTGTCCCCTGGTCTCCAGCTGTGTGCGTCACTCTTTAGTGTCCCCTGGTCTCCAGCTGTGTGCGTCACTCTTTAGTGTCCCCTGGTCTCCCAGCTGTGTGCGTCACTCTTTAGTGTCCCCTGGTCTCCAGCTGTGTGCGTCACTCTTTAGTGTCCCCTGGTCTCCAGCTGTGTGCGTCACTCTTTAGTGTCCCCTGGTCTCCCAGCTGTGTGCGTCACTCTTTAGTGTCCCCTGGTCTCCCAGCTGTGTGCGTCACTCTTTAGTGTCCCCTGGTCTCCAGCTGTGTGCGTCACTCTTTAGTGTCCCCTGGTCTCTCAGCTGTGTGCGTCACTCTTTAGCGTCCCCTGGTCTCCCAGCTGTGTGCGTCACTCTTTAGTGTCCCCTGGTCTCCAGCTGTGTGCGTCACTCTTTAGTGTCCCCTGGTCTCCAGCTGTGTGCGTCACTCTTTAGTGTCCCCTGGTCTCCCATCTGTGTGCGTCACTCTTTAGTGTCCCCTGGTCTCCAGCTGTGTGCGTCACTCTTTAGTGTCCCCTGGTCTCCAGCTGTGTGCGTCACTCTTTAGTGTCCCCTGGTCTCCCATCTGTGTGCGTCACTCTTTAGTGTCCCCTGGTCTCCAGCTGTGTGCGTCACTCTTTAGTGTCCCCTGGTCTCCAGCTGTGTGCGTCACTCTTTAGTGTCCCCTAGTCTCCAGCTGTGTGCATCACTCTTTAGTGTCCCCTTGTCTCCAGCTGTGTGCGTCACTCTTTAGTGTCCCCTGGTCTCCCAGCTGTGTGCGTCACTCTTTAGTGTCCCCTGGTCTCCAGCTGTGTGCGTCCCTCTTTAGCGTCCCCTTGTCTCCCAGCTATGTGCGTCACTCTTTAGTGTCCCCTGGTCTCCAGCTGTGTGCGTCACTCTTTAGTGTCCCCTGGTCTCCCATCCGTGTGCGTCACTCTTTAGTGTCCCCTGGTCTCCAGCTGTGTGCGTCACACTTTAGTGTCCCCTGGTCTCCAGCTGTGTGCGTCACTCTTTAGTGTCCCCTGGTCTCCCATCCGTGTGCGTCACTCTTTAGTGTCCCCTGGTCTCCAGCTGTGTGCGTCACTCTTTAGTGTCCCCTGGTCTCCAGCTGTGTGCGTCACTCTTTAGTGTCCCCTGGTCTCCATCTGTGTGCGTCACTCTTTAGTGTACCCTGGTCTCCCATCTGTGTGCGTCACTCTTTAGTGTCCCCTGGTCTCCAGCTGTGTGCGTAACTCTTTAGTGTCCCCTGGTCTCCAGCTGTGTGCGTCACTCTTTAGTGTCCCCTAATCTCCAGCTGTGTGCGTCACTCTTTAGTGTCCCCTGGTCTCCAGCTGTGTGCGTCACTCTTTAGTGTCCCCTGGTCTCCAGCTGTGTGCGTCACTCTTTAGTGTCCCCTGGTCTGCCAGCTCTGTGCGTCACTCTTTAGTGTCCCCTTGTCTCCGTTGTGCTTCACATTTTGTTTCCTGCAGGAGAACAGAATGAAAAAATCGGTTAAACTTTAAAGTTTTGTCTTTACTTGTTTTAATCTAGGATAAAGTAGCTAAATGTAGAACTGTGTGTGACCAGTCAGAGGTCAAAGGTCACAACACACACACACAAACACTAGAGGTGTAACGGTTCACAAACATTTTGGTTCGGTACGTTTTCGGTACAGCAGAACAAATGATCACAAAACATAACATATATATATATATTTTGTATTATTATTAAACTGTGAATAATGTTTTCACTCAAATAAATACAAAATATAATAAAGCAAACATTAAGGTGCAGCATTTCAATGAACTGAAGTAATCTATATTTGAACTGTACTGTACTCGTACCTAAGCAGCCAGTTTGACATTAGGACTTGCTTCTCATTGTATTTTCATGTTTTTTAAGAAAGATGAACTTGTCCACATTGCTTGCTGAAAGAGCAGATGTGCTGGCACTAACAATGTCTCCTGCTGTGGAGAACACCCTCTCTAGGGACAGAGGTAGCAGATGCAGCCAGGTAGCGCTTTGCTAACATGGCAACATAAGGAGATTTGGCGTTTGTAATAGCTTTGGCTCGGTCTGAACTTGTTGCGAGTGGTGGAGGCTTAAATGCTAGCGGGAGTTGGGTTTGCACTTCAGTCTTTTTTCTTTTGGTACCGGTGATATTCAGGTTCGGGTGATGACTTTTCAAATGAATGTGCAAGTTTGATGTATTGCCAGCCGTGTAACCAGTTTTAGTTGAACAATGCCGACAAACAGCTTTGGTTCAGTCCACCTGTCTTTGTCCGTCATCCTTGTACGTAACTACAAAACCAAAATGTTCCCAAACCGGAGACTTTGATGATGCTGGAGGATTTTAGAGCTCAGCTTTATCTGCATTCACCATTTCCACAGTTCCTCAAATTACTGACTACATTTGAACACATCCCTGTGACCAACTCTCATAGTATGCCTCTCGTCCAATGAAATGACTTGGTCGCTCTATGACGCGTTGAACCCAAAGTGAGCAAATTTCTCTGAATGCTGCGACGCAGCACCTGAGATTACTTCCAAGAAGTTGTTCACGTTCTCAATTTTGTACGTTTTCCGTTATATTCGTTCGGTACACACGTGTACGAATAATTTCGGTACGTGTACCGTTACACCCCTAACACACACACAAATACACACACACACACACACACACACACACACACACACACACACACACACACACACACACACACACACACACACACACACACCCACACACACACACACACACACACACACACACACACACACACACACACACTCTCTCTCTCTCTCTCCCTCTCTCTCTCTCTCTCTCGCTGTGAGCCAAGTCAAACAGTGTGTGCTCTCCTCTATTATCTGTTGACACTAAAATCTGTTGAGCCTTTTTATCATTCCAATAAGTAGAAGAACCTGAAAAAAACCATTTCCGGTTTCCCGTTCAAACGTTAAAAACTCCCTAACCCTAACACTCTTTAAAAACTCTTTAAAAACTCTTTACTGCCTTCTGTAAAAACACCCAATTATCCCGAGATAGATCAAGTTCTGATTTAAGGACTTTCCAAACTTTCTAAGATCCCAAACTTCTCAAAGATGTCTCCTCAGTGATCTCTGAGAACACCAGAACATCTACAGACCCCCCCTTTAGACATCTTCAAATACCTGCTGAACGTTCCCGAACACCAATAGAACTCCTGGAAGGATCGTTAGGACCTCTTTAAGATCAGGTTTTCTGCCAAAGGTCCCCATTGGAGATGCTTCAGGACCATTGGAGACTCTTCAGGACCCTTGGAGAATCTTCAGGACCATTGGAGACCATTGGAGACTCTTCATAACCCTTGGAGACTCTTCAGGACCATTGGAGACCATTGGAGACTTTTCAGGACCCTTGGAGACTCTTCAGGACCATTGGAGACCATTGGAGACTCGTCAGGACCATTGGAGACCATTGGAGACTTTTCAGGACCCTTGGAGAATCTTCAGGATCATTGGAGACCATTGGAGAATCTTCAGGACCATTGGAGACCATTGGAGACCATTGGAGACTCTTCACAACCCTTTGAGACTCTTCAGGACCATTGGAGACCATTGGAGACTTTTCAGGACCTTTGGAGACTCTTCAGGACTATCAGAGACTCTTCAGGACCATTGGAGACCATTGGAGACTCGTCAGGACTATTGGAGACTCGTCAGGATGATTGGAGACTCTTCAGGACCATCAGAGACTATTCAGGACCATTAGAGACTCTTCAGGACCATTGGAGACTCTTCAGGACCATCAGAGACTCTTCAGGACCATTGGAGACTCTTCAGCACCATTGGGGACCATTGGAGACTCTTCAGGACCATTGGAGACTCGTCAGGACGATTGGAGACTCGTCAGGAAGATTGGAGACTCTTCAGGACCATCAGAGACTCTTCAGGACCATTAGAGACTCTTCAGGACCATTGTAGACTCTTCAGGACAATTGTAGACTCTTCAGGACCATCAGAGACTCTTCAGGACCACTGGAGACTCTTCAGCACCATTGGAGACCATTGGAGACTCTTCAGGACCATTGGAGACTCGTCAGGACCATTGGAGACTCTTCCGGACCATCAGAAACTCTTCAGGACCATTGGAGACCATTGGAGACTCTTCAGGACCCTTGGAGACTCTTCAGGACCATTAGAGACCATTGGAGACTCTTCAGGACTCTTGGAGACTCTTCAGGACCATTAGAGACCATTGGAGACTCTGTAGGACCATCGGAGACTCTTCAGGAACATTGGAGACCATTGGAGACTCTTCAGGACCCTTGGAGACTCTTCAGGACCATTAGAGACCATTGGAGACTCTGTAGGACCATCGGAGACTCTTCAGGACCATTGGAGACCATTGGAGACTCTTCAGGACCCTTGGAGACTCTTCAGGACCATTAGAGACCATTGGAGACTCTTCAGGACCCTTGGAGACTCTTCAGGACCATTAGAGACCATTGGAGACTCTTCAGGATTCTTGGAGACTCTTCAGGACCATTGGAGACCATTGGAGACTCTGTAGGACCATCGGAGACTCTTCCGGACCATCGGAGACTCTTCAGGACAGTTTGATCAGGACTTGTTTCGTCAGTAAGCTTCTTGTCACACGTCTGTCCAACATGTCTCTCTCACCTTCCTCCAGCTTAGTGAAATCCAGAAACTGCATTATGATATTTCCTCAGGGACGCTGGAACTCCTCCAAGGATGTGAAACGTCTGAAATGAAGCCCGAAGACCTTCTGAAGAGTCCCTGAGAATAAATAAAGGAACTGATTATAGTTTGAATCAGACTGAAGACTTTCCTTTGGCTATTACATCTAATCATTATTCTAATCGGACGCAAAGCCAGTGCTGTAAAGTCACTAGGTAGTACTCAAGTACTGCATTTAAGGACTATTTACAGGTACTTGTACTTAACTTGAGTATTTCCATGTTATGCTACTGTGTATTTATACTCTACAGTTCAGAGGTACATGGTGTACTCCTACTCACTACATGTATTTAATCCCTTTAGTTACTTCTCAGATGTGGATGAATGATGTGAAATCTAATCAAGTGTTAAATCAGACTTTAGTTCCACCTGGAGTAAATCCACCAGCTACCCTGCAGTATACAAAGTCATTCAAACTAGCTGCACCTTTACCAGCTTTGAGAACACTTTCATGATCAATCATTATAAAACATATCATATCTATTATTCTGAAATGGACCAATCTGCACAATGACTACTTTTACTGTCTTTCACTATATTTTGATGAGAATACTTTTCTACTTTCACTTGAGGAACATTTTGAATGCAGGACTTTTACTGAAACAGAGTATTCCTACACTCTGATACTTCTACTTTTACTCAAGTACAAGATCTGAGTACTTCTACTTTTACTCAAGTACTAGATCTGAGTACTTCTACCTTTACTCAAGTACAAGATCTGAGTACTTCTACTTTTACTCAAGTACTAGATCTGAGTACTTCTACCTTTACTCAAGTACAAGATCTGAGAACTTCTACTTTTACTCAAGTACTAGATCTGAGTACTTCTACCTTTACTCAAGTACAAGATCTGAGTACTTCTACTTTTACTCAAGATCTGAGTACTTCTACTTTTACTCAAGTACAAGATCTGAGTACTTCTACTTTTACTCAAGTACAATAACTGAGTTCTTCTACTTTTACTAAACTACAAGATCTGAGTACTTCTACTTTTACTCAAGTACTAGATCTGAGTACTTCTACCTTTACTCAAGTACAAGATCTGAGTACTTCTACTTTTACTCAATTACTATATCTGAGTACTTCTACCTTTACTCAAGTACAAGATCTGAGTACTTCTACTTTTACTCAAGTACTAGATCTGAGTACTTCTACCTTTACTCAAGTACAAGATCTGAGTACTTCTACTTTTACTCAATTACTAGATCTGAGTACTTCTACCTTTACTCAAGTACAAGATCTGAGTACTTCTACTTTTACTCAAGATCCGAGTACTTCTACTTTTAATCAAGTACAAGATCTGAGTACTTCTACTTTTACTCAAGTACAAGATCTGATTACTTCTATTTTTACTCAAGTACAAGATCCGAGTACTTCTACTTTTACTCAAGTACAAGATCTGAGTACTTCTACTTTTACTCAAGTACAAGATCTGAGTACTTCTACTTTCACTCAAGTACAAGACCTGAGTACTTCTATTTTTACTCAAGTACAAGATCTGAGTACTTCTACTTTTACTCAAGTACAAGATCTGAGTACTTCTACTTTTACTCAAGCACAAGATCTGAGTACTTCTACTTTCACTCAAGTACAAGACCTGAGTACTTCTATTTTTACTCAAGTACAAGATCTGAGTACTTCTACTTTTACTCAAGTACAAGATCTGAGTACTTCTACTTTTACTCAAGTACAAGATCTGAGTACTTCTACTTTTACTCAAGTACAAGATCTGAGTACTTCTACTTTTACTCAAGTACAAGATCTGAGTACTTCTACTTTTACTCAAGTACAATCAATCAATAGATCAATCAATCAATCAATGTTTATTTATATAGCCCAATATCACAAATGTTACATTTGTCTCAGTGGACTTCACAGTTTGTACAGAATATCAGTATGACAATACGACACCCTCTGTCCTTAGACCCTCTGTCCTCAGACCCTCTGTCCTTAGACCCTCACATCGTACAAGGAAAAACTTCCAGAGAAAACCCATTTTAAAGGGAAACATGGGAGAAACCTCAGGGAGAGCAACAGAGGAGGGATCCCTCTCCCAGGACGGACAGACGTCAGTCAAGTACAAGATCTGAGTACTTCTACTTTTATTCCAGTACAAGAATTGAGGACTTGAGTCCTGACTATTTGTCTTCCTTCTGCTCTTTCCTGTTGGACCTGGAGAACATGTGATCCAGTGGTGTGATATCGCCGGTGCAGCCGGTGCACCGGGTCCCAGAGCCGGCCAGGGGCCCCTGCAATGGCGTTGACCGGTTCACGCAGTCTTCAAAGTAACCAAAACAATATTTGCACCGAGGCCAATCACAACCTTGTTACGCCACTGATGTGATCTCTAAATGCAGAACATGTCTGTGTGTTGTTGTCTTTGTTTTCTATTCCTAAACCTTTCTTTCTCACATTCAGACAAACTCCTCCGATGATAGAATTAAGAACAAACAAAGAAAGAGATGACACTTTGTTCCAGAGCAACGAGGTGAAAATAAAATGATAAATAAAATAAAACAGAATGAATTAAGGAAGTAAATAAATAAATAATGTGAGTTTGAGCCAACAGAGGGCGCTGCAGTCCTCTCAGAGTCCGGGTCAGAATGCAGGAAAACCGGCTTCAAATCCCCGCTTCTCTCCAAGTTCTCCCCCGTTTCTCCCCCATTTCCCCCCCATATCTCCCCCGTTTCCCCCCCATATCTCTCCAATTTCTCCCCCATTTCTCCTCCGGTTCTCCCCTATATCTCCCCCATATCTCCCCCATATCTCCCCCATATCTCCCAGTCTGCGGGCTGCAGATTAAGTGAGTCACGAGTCTGAAGAGATGTGTGTGTCAGCAGCAGACACGAAGTCAAACCTGATTAAATATCATCTTGGACTGCAGAATTGCAACTGACTTTTTGGAGGATTTATTGCGTTAAAATGCGATTTCAAAAACACGTTTGGACACAAGTCTAAATACTTTGTTGTGTCTCTAATTCTGTTGAATTCCAAACGGTGTTTTATTGAAATGTGTTGAAAAGGCAGAGTAGAGTGTGCTCTCTGCACGGACTGACACATTGTTCTTCACACACTCCTGTTTCTGATCACATTGTCTTCAACATGTTGCCCTTTGCTCGCGGTCATAACGACACACTGATGACTCTTTAGATCTCAGTCGATTGATTCATAAATGCAGATGGTCATAAAATAAATAACCTGCACATTGATACGAGCCGCTGCTTTACGGCTGTCTGTCGGGAGATAAAACCAAACTGTCGATCTAACGTCACCTGTAGAGATGCACACACTCACAGTACATGGATATATAGCCTGTAGAGATGCACACACTCACAGTACATGGATATATAGCCTGTAGAGATGCACACACTCACAGTACATGGATATATAACCTGTAGAGATACACACACTCACAGTACATGGATATATAGCCTGTAGAGATACACACACTCACAGTACATGGATATATAGCCTGTAGAGATACACACACTTACAGTACATGGATATATAGCCTGTAGAGATACACACACTTACAGTACATGGATATATAGCCTGTAGAGATGCACACACTCACAGTACATGGATATATAGCCTGTAGAGATGCACACACTCACAGTACATGGATATATAGCCTGTAGAGATGCACACACTCACAGTACATGGATATATAGCCTGTAGAGATACACACACTCACAGTACATGGATATATAGCCTGTAGAGATACACACACTCACAGTACATGGATATATAGCCTGTAGAGATACACACACTCACAGTACATGGATATATAGCCTGTAGAGATACACACACTTACAGTACATGGATATATAGCCTGTAGAGATGCACACACTTACAGTACATAGCAGCATGTGGAATTCATAGGAGAATTAAGTCTTTTTAAAACATGGGTTTCATTTGGATCGTTTCTCAATGAAGCCCTGCTCGATCACAGCGGAGAGACGCGCGTAAAGTGCGCGTAAAACCAGAGTTTAGGAGTCCGAAACAAACCAGATATGAAACTGCGCATTTTACATGTGCCACATTACGAACCGACTGCTGCCCCTCCAGATTCCGTATCTAACTTTCCTCTTTGCTTTACAGAAAGGTTACAACACGAGGAAGAGATGTCTGAACGGAGTCCGCAGTGAGAGGCTTCACAACGTCTCTGTGTGTGTGTGTGTGTGTGTGTGTGTGTGTGTGTGTGTGTGTGTGTGTGTGTGTGTGTGTGTGTGTGTGTGTGTGTGTGTGTGTGTGAGTGAGTGAGTGAGTGCGTGTGTGTGTGTGTGTGTGTGTGTGTGTGTGTGTGTATGTGTGTGTGTGTGTGTGTGTGTGTGTGTGTGTGTGTGTGTGTGTGTGTGTGTGTGTGTGTGTGTGTGTGTGTGTGTGTGTGTGTGTGTGTGCGTCCCGCCCCCTCCCTCTTGTATATAAGCAGAGTTTGACAGCTCAGACTCCAGTCAGTTTGCAGCGGATCCAGACTCTGAGAGAAACCTGCTGAGTCTGAAGAGCCTTTTCAAAACGTAAGGATCAGAACCAGCTTCTTTAAAACTGAGGACCAGAACCAGCTTCTTTAAAACTGAGGACCAGAACCAGCTTCTTTAAAACTGAGGACCAGAACCAGCCTCTTTAAAACTGAGGACCAGAACTGATCCTCTCCAAACTGAACCCTGAGGACCAGAACCGACCCTCTCACCCTGGATTCTCCCGGCAGTTCTTCTTCTTCGCCATGCATGCCGGGTTTTAGTGTTTCCATGGAGATGTCTCAGCTATACGAAGCCCCGCGCGCCCTGATGCACCCGCCCCCTCCCTCTCAGAACCCTTACAGGGACCCGGATGT
>NC_136904.1:407961-427961 GCF_949606895.1 Notothenia rossii
AGAGCTCCCTGAACGTTACACTACTCCGTTACCGGCAAAGTAATATTATTACAGTAACGCGTTACTTTGTTACTTTGTAACGCGTTACACCCAACTCTGCTTATATGTATATTTTCTACTTTTTAATGCTATTTTATTAAAGGTTTATTTGAGATGTTTACATTTTGGATTGTTTATTTCTACTCTTGTAATGTCTCTAATGTGCAATGCCTCGTCTTTGATGCTGCTGCAGCGTGCACTCTTCACACATTGGGATCAATAAAGTGCTTCTGATCTCCTTAAACCAGAAGTGAAGCCCTAATCACAAGGACCAGACACAAATGTGCCAAATGAATATCAAGACATTATTAGGTACGCTTGCAAATCAATGGGCTGATTTGCATGAATTTGGGGTTGATTGTGGAGATCTAGGGGCTCTGGATCAGATTGCTTATTTATAAGAACACAAGTGTCCACAGTAAAGATAACGATGCTCTTCACATTCTGTTCTCTGTTCACAATAGTCCCAACAGTCCGTCCACAGAGAGTTCAGACCTCTCTGCTTCAAACTGACATCTCTGATCCTGAAAATGTCAGAAATGGATTCAGCATCCTCAATAAACCCCATACTCCAAAATCACCCAAATCTGACAAGACATTTGAACTTTGTCTGCAAATGCTAACTATTGCAACTATACTTGACTCCACTTTCTGGGCTCACTGCGCTGACACAGACTGTGAGGAACAACAGTTGGGAGTTTTGGACCATTTTGGACAATTGGACCTCCCTCCTCTCAGGGTGATGAAGATGAAGATGATGATGAAGATGAAGATGCGTTCACATGCTAAATGTTCACAGCTGCAGACTTCACGTTATATTACAGAAACATCTGGAAGTCGTCTTCACATCAACCTGCTGCTTCTGCCAAATCATATGGTTTTATTCACTGCTGTTTCCCACGTTCCCCGAACACATCTCCACCTCCACCCAGTCAGCTGTTCTCCGGTCTCTGATTAGAGTCTGATTACCCCACTAAAGAACAGCGTGTGTTCTGGTTGGTGAAGACGGGACGTGTGAACCTGGAAAAGTTGGCCAAAAATTAAAAGTTGACCAAAAAAAGAGTTGGCTCAAAAGATAGTTGACTAAATAAAACATCATTTGAACTCAATGTTTCATTTATTTCAATTTGTTCCCAAGTATTTATAATTTTTTTAATCGTTTTCCTCGTGTGTGTGTGTGTGTGTGTGTGTGTGTGTGTGTGTGTGTGTGTGTGTGTGTGTGTGTGTGTGTGTGTGTGTGTGTGTGTGTGTGTGTGTGTATTAACACACTCTCTCTGCTTAGCTGTTGGCCGGACCCTTTTCCTGCGGATGGAAAGCATTAGCCTGTTAGCCTGTTAGCCTGTTAGCCTGTTAGCCTGTTAGCATCTGGAACGTCTTTCCTCTCGGTTTTATTTCCATGTTGTGTTCGGGGGCCCTTCCCTGGCCGGACTTCAGTGTGAACGATGCTCTCAGAGGACCCTGAAGGCCTCGTGGTGCCTTCAGGGTCCTGTGAACGATGCTCTCAGAGGACCCTGAAGGCCTCGTGGTGCCTTCAGGGTCCTGTGAACGATGCTCTCAGATTGCTCTGAAGGCCTCGTGTTGCCTTCAGGGCCTCACGTTGGACAGGCTTCAGAAGCTTCCCCTCCACAGACAGGCTGTTTGAGTCAGAGCCTCTCACTCTCATTATCCACCAGAACCAGAACCCTTCTTCTGATCCAGAGAACCAGAGGGTCCAGCTCAGGGTTTGCAGCAGATCAATCTGAGGGGGGGGGGGGGGGGAGTGGAATATTTCTGCTATGAGACACGTTTTATTAGATATTCCAAGTTATTCAGAGAGTTGGAGTGGATCGAGGAGGATGAAGGTCAGCTGCGTGAAGTGGGAGTTATTCTCTAAACAACTCCTCCGTCTGATCTGAACCTGCAGAACCTCTGTTAGAGTCTGTTCAGCCCAGCGTCGCCTTGTTTATGACCCAACATAAATCCCTCTATGGCCATTGGTCGATCGGACTTTGGCCCTCTTTCAAACCTTCTTTGGCCCCAGGTCAGTCTGCTTTTGATCCAGTGTCAGCCGATGGTTGGTTCCTCTTTGGCCCTCGGACGTGGGTCCTTCTTTAGCACGAGGTCAGTTCTTCCCTGGCCTGAGGACGGTTGGTCTTTCTTCGGCCCGTTGAAGCGTCTTTGAGAACGAGGGAAAGCATGCAAACCCCATGTATTATTATTATTGTTGTTGTTGTGGTTGTTGTCATTCTGTCTTTGGAGCAGTTATTCTTTAGCTGAAGGTCAGCCCTTTCTCGATCCCCTTCGGCCTCAGAGAGGTTTCACCTTTGCCCTCTGGTCAGACTTTGGACCATCGTAACGAATAAGTGTTCTATTGTTTTGATGTGTTTGACATTTGAAATACGGTCTACATAAAGAACTGACCCTGAAGCATTTGGTTGATCCTGCTAACCGAACTCACACCTTGGTTCCTCTCCAGCCTGAGTCTGCTTTAGTGAATATAGACGTTACTTCTCGTTCACACGCAGGTGAGACACCTCATTCTTCTGAAGACACGGTATGGAGCTCCTAATCGATGAAGCTGTCGATGAGCAGATTGAAACGTGCTCTCTCACTGACTCCTGCTTCCTGCTGGAGGACGTGTGGTGATTTTCAGCTCCTCAGTGTTTGCAGTCTCTAAGTGCTTCATGACGTGTGTGTGTGTGTGTGTGTGTGTGTGTGTGTGTGTGTGTGTGTGTGTGTGTGTGTGTGTGTGTGTGTGTGTGTGTGTGTGTGTGTGTGTGTGTGTGTGTGTGTGTGTGTGTGTGTGTGTGTGTGTGTGTGTGTGTGTGTGTGTGTGTGTGTGTGGATACCCACTCTGCTTGCTTGACCTGGGTTAAAGATTAACTGGATGCTTTCTCTGCCGGCCGACGGTCCGCTGAGTAGAGCCTCTCCTCTGGAGACCTGTAGATGTGTGTCCTCTGACCTGTAGATGTGTGTCCCCTGGAGACCTGTAGATGTGTGTCCTCTGACCTGTAGATGTGTGTCCCCTGGAGACCTGTAGATGTGTGTCCTCTGACCTGTAGATGTGTGTCCCCTGGAGACCTGTAGATGTGTGTCCTCTGACCTGTAGATGTGTGTCCTCTGACCTGTAGATGTGTGTCCTCTGACCTGTAGATGTGTGTCCTCTGGAGACCTGTAGATGTGTGTCCTCTGACCTGTAGATGTGTGTCCTCTGACCTGTAGATGTGTGTCCTCTGACCTGTAGATGTGTGTCCTCTGACCTGTGGATGTGTGTCCTCTGACCTGTAGATGTGTGTCCCCTGGAGACCTGTAGATGTGTGTCCTCTGACCTGTAGATGTGTATCCTCTGGAGACCTGTAGATGTGTGTCCTCTGATCTGTAGATGTGTGTCCTCTGACCTGTAGATGTGTGTCCCCTGGAGACCTGTAGATGTGTGTCCTCTGACCTGTAGATGTGTATCCTCTGGAGACCTGTAGATGTGTGTCCTCTGGAGACCTGTAGATGTGTGTCCTCTGATCTGTAGATGTGTGTCCTCTGGAGACCTGTAGATGTGTGTCCTCTGGAGACCTGTAGATGTGTGTCCTCTGATCTGTAGATGTGTGTCCTCTGGAGACCTGTAGATGTGTGTCCTCTGACCTGTAGATGTGTGTCCTCTGATCTGTAGATGTGTGTCCTCTGGAGACCTGTAGATGTGTGTCCTCTGACCTGTAGATGTGTGTCCTCTGACCTGTAGATGTGTGTCCTCTGGAGACCTGTAGATGTGTGTCCTCTGACCTGTAGATGTGTGTCCTCTGACCTGTAGATGTGTGTCCTCTGGAGACCTGTAGATGTGTGTCCTCTGACCTGTAGATGTGTGTCCCCTGGAGACCTGTAGATGTGTGTCCTCTGACCTGTAGATGTGTGTCCTCTGACCTGTAGATGTGTGTCCTCTGGAGACCTGTAGATGTGTGTCCTCTGACCTGTGGATGTGTGTCCCCTGGAGACCTGTAGATGTGTGTCCTCTGACCTGTAGATGTGTGTCCTCTGACCTGTAGATGTGTGTCCCCTGGAGACCTGTAGATGTGTGTCCTCTGGAGACCTGTAGATGTGTGTCCTCTGACCTGTAGATGTGTGTCCTCTGACCTGTAGATGTGTGTCCTCTGACCTGTAGATGTGTGTCCTCTGACCTGTAGATGTGTGTCCCCTGGAGACCTGTAGATGTGTGTCCTCTGGAGACCTGTAGATGTGTGTCCTCTGACCTGTAGATGTGTGTCCCCTGGAGACCTGTAGATGTGTGTCCTCTGACCTGTAGATGTGTGTCCTCTGACCTGTAGATGTGTGTCCTCTGACCTGTAGATGTGTGTCCTCTGATCTGTAGATGTGTGTCCTCTGGAGACCTGTAGATGTGTGTCCTCTGACCTGTAGATGTGTGTCCTCTGGAGACCTGTAGATGTGTGTCCTCTGACCTGTAGATGTGTGTCCTCTGACCTGTAGATGTGTGTCCTCTGGAGACCTGTAGATGTGTGTCCTCTGACCTGTAGATGTGTGTCCTCTGACCTGTAGATGTGTGTCCTCTGGAGACCTGTAGATGTGTGTCCTCTGACCTGTAGATGTGTGTCCTCTGACCTGTAGATGTGTGTCCTCTGGAGACCTGTATATGTGTGTCCTCTGACGTGTAGATGTGTGTCCTCTGACCTGTAGATGTGTGTCCTCTGACCTGTAGATGTGTGTCCTCTGGAGACCTGTAGATGTGTGTCCTCTGACCTGTAGATGTGTGTCCTCTGGAGACCTGTATATGTGTGTCCTCTGACCTGTAGATGTGTGTCCTCTGACCTGTAGATGTGTGTCCTCTGACCTGTAGATGTGTGTCCTCTGGAGACCTGTAGATGTGTGTCCCCTGACCTGTATATGTGTGTCCTCTGGAGACCTGTAGATGTGTGTCCTCTGACCTGTAGATGTGTGTCCTCTGACCTGTAGATGTGTGTCCTCTGGAGACCTGTAGATGTGTGTCCTCTGACCTGTAGATATGTGTCCCCTGGAGACCTGTAGATGTGTGTCCTCTGACCTGTAGATGTGTGTCCCCTGACCTGTAGATGTGTGTCCCCTGACCTGTAGATGTGTGTCCTCTGACCTGTAGATGTGTGTCCTCTGACCTGTAGATGTGTGTCCTCTGACCTGTAGATGTGTGTCCCCTGGAGACCTGTAGATGTGTGTCCCCTGACCTGTAGATGTGTGTCCTCTGATCTGTAGATGTGTGTCCTCTGATCTGTAGATGTGTGTCCTCTGATCTGTAGATGTGTGTCCTCTGGAGACCTGTAGATGTGTGTCCTCTGACCTGTATATGTGTGTCCCCTGGAGACCTGTATATGTGTGTCCCCTGGAGACCTGTAGATGTATGTCCTCTGACCTGTAGATGTGTGTCCCCTGGAGGCCTGTAGATGTGTGTCCTCTGACCTGTAGATGTGTGTCCCCTGGAGACCTGTAGATGTGTGTCCCCTGGAGACCTGTAGATGTGTGTCCTCTGACCTGTAGATGTGTGTCCCCTGGAGACCTGTAGATGTGTGTCCTCTGACCTGTAGATGTGTGTCCCCTGGAGACCTGTAGATGTGTGTCCTCCGACCTGTAGATGTGTGTCCTCTGACCTGTAGATGTGTGTCCCCTGGAGACCTGTAGATGTGTGTCCCCTGGAGACCTGTAGATGTGTGTCCTCTGACCTGTAGATGTGTGTCCTCTGACCTGTAGATGTGTGTCCCCTGGAGACCTGTAGATGTGTGTCCCCTGGAGACCTGTAGATGTGTGTCCTCTGACCTGTAGATGTGTGTCCTCTGACCTGTAGATGTGTGTCCTCTGACCTGTAGAGGTGTGTCCCATGGAGACCTGTAGATGTGTGTCCCCTGGAGACCTGTAGATGTGTGTCCTCTGACCTGTAGATGTGTGTCCTCTGACCTGTAGATGTGTGTCCTCTGGAGACCTGTAGATGTGTGTCCTCTGACCTGTAGATGTGTGTCCCCTGGAGACCTGTAGGTGTGTGTCCTCTGACCTGTAGATGTGTGTCCCCTGGAGACCTGTAGATGTGTGTCCCCTGGAGACCTGTAGATGTGTGTCCTCTGACCTGTAGATGTGTGTCCTCTGACCTGTAGATGTGTGTCCTCTGACCTATATATGTGTGTCCTCTGACCTGTAGATGTGTGTCCCCTGGAGACCTGTAGATGTGTGTCCTCTGACCTGTAGATGTGTGTCCCCTGGAGACCTGTAGATGTGTGTCCCCTGGAGACCTGTAGATGTGTGTCCTCTGACCTGTAGATGTGTGTCCCCTGGAGACCTGTAGATGTGTGTCCTCTGACCTGTAGATGTGTGTCCCCTGGAGACCTGTAGATGTGTGTCCCCTGGAGACCTGTAGATGTGTGTCCTCTGACCTGTAGATGTGTGTCCCCTGGAGACCTGTAGATGTGTGTCCTCTGACCTGTAGATGTGTGTCCCCTGGAGACCTGTAGATGTGTGTCCTCCGACCTGTAGATGTGTGTCCTCTGACCTGTAGATGTGTGTCCCCTGGAGACCTGTAGATGTGTGTCCTCTGACCTGTAGATGTGTGTCCCTTGGAGACCTGTAGATGTGTGTCCTCTGACCTGTAGATGTGTGTCCTCTGACCTGTAGATGTGTGTCCCCTGGAGACCTGTAGATGTGTGTCCCCTGGAGACCTGTAGATGTGTGTCCTCTGACCTGTAGATGTGTGTCCTCTGACCTGTAGATGTGTGTCCTCTGACCTGTAGAGGTGTGTCCCCTGGAGACCTGTAGATGTGTGTCCCCTGGAGACCTGTAGATGTGTGTCCTCTGACCTGTAGATGTGTGTCCTCTGGAGACCTGTAGATGTGTGTCCTCTGACCTGTAGATGTGTGTCCTCTGACCTGTAGATGTGTGTCCTCTGACCTGTAGATGTGTGTCCTCTGACCTATATATGTGTGTCCTCTGACCTGTAGATGTGTGTCCCCTGGAGACCTGTAGATGTGTGTCCTCTGACCTGTAGATGTGTGTCCTCTGACAGAAAGCCGGACTCTCTGTGATCACCTTTCAGATGATGGCCGCGGGAAGGGGGGTGCTGAGGGCGCTGCAGCACCCCCTAGCGGCAAGCGGAGCTCCCCTGTCTGAATTATTATTTGACGGTTATTGCTGCTCCCGCTGTGCATCATCTGTGTAACATGGAGCCAATAAATTCCACATTGTTGGTAAAATAATATTTTGGCCTGCCCCGAATGTTTTCTCTGTAGCCCCGGACAATTCTCCCTCAATAATATAATACATTAACCGTGCTTTACGTGAACCTCATCAAGACACTAGAGAGGACGGCACACTGTGTGTGTGTGTGTGTGTGTGTGTGTGTGTCTGTCTGTCTGTCTGTCTGTCTGTCTGTCTGTCTGTCTGTCTGTCTGTCTGTCTGTCTGTCTGTCTGTCTGTCTGTCTGTCTGTCTGTCTGTCTGTCTGTCTGTCTGTCTGTCTGTCTGTCTGTCTGTCTGTCTGTGTGTGTGTGTGTGTGTGTGTGTGTGTGTGTTCATGACACATAAGGACAATTTTATGATAACACACCTTCACTATCAGGACACTCGGAAAAATGAGGACATTTTTTGCGTCCTCATTTTTCTGAACTCACTACAGTGTTTTAAACTCCCCCAAATGCCCCTACACCAAATATCTTCAACGTCCTACAATATCACAATCTCATGACATGAAGTGTGTGAGTGTGTTTATGGAATTTGCTCATCTATGAATACGCCAACTAGTGGTCACTTCTGGAACTTAACACACTTTTAACACACTTTAGTCACGTGACTCAAAAGGTCCTCATAAATCTCATATTTGTCAGGTTCAAACACACTCCAACGTTTTAAGCTGGTTTTAGTATTATTGCAATATATATGTATTTCCATGGACTCAGAGACAACTAAAATCATCAACAATGAATTACTGCTGATTTTATTCACCTGCCTTCTAATCTAGAGAACTAGTTATTCCATCATTACTTTTATTTACATCGAATAGCCAGATGAGTTAATGTTAGCTTATTAGCTTAACGTAGCTAACCGCATGCAGAGGACCCTGCCACATGGAATATTCTCTCAACAGAACTGGAAGGATTGCACACTAAATTGAGGTAATTCATTACTTTTTCTAAGATGCTGTTACTGAAGCACAAGATATTATTTTAAAATGTGAATTGTAACAGTGGTTTCCAATTCAACACCAAATTGATAGATAATCAGTAGACCTAGTAAGTCATGTTATTTGTGGAGCTTACCGTGTTTTTAGTAATGTTATAACAGTATTTACCTTTGAAGGTGCTTTGTCTGTGCTCTTGTAATATTATTTGTTGAGGTGTTAAAATAACTTGAAGTGACACAATTCTAACTGCTGTTGCCCAGGTTTGCACTGAACAGTTAGCTTCTCAAGCTAATGGGATCCTGCTTTAGTGAGAACATGAGTTAGTAAGTTATAATTAAAGAATAAATAATACCATTTTATAAAACATATTGATACAAATAAATGAGAATTGTTTTTATGTATTTTGTATTTGTTCTTGTTGACCTTTTGTCATTCTTCCATGTAGACGTTTGCTAATTGAGGAACAAATGGTGAGTGTAGAGTGTGTGTGTTACATCGTCCTCATATTGCTGGGTAGCAGATATTGTACGGTTCAAACTATTTCTTGAGTCTTGAGTCTTGAGTTACAAGCCCAGATCCTCATGTGAATTGTTTTTCTAAAACCTGTGTCCCCAACATGAGAAGTCAATGGATTTCTGACACGTTATTGTTTTGTTTTTTCTAAATTGCAGAAACTGAGTGACATGATCACGGCTCAGCCTTTAGCTGACTCTGAAGCGAGCCAGAGATCCACCTCATCCTTCCACCAGTTAACATTTACTGTAGACTATTTCTATACAAGGTCAATTCATGTCTCAATCAAGTCCATAAAATGCCTGTTCACCTCATTCAAATTAATATATTGTGAAATAAATGTAGAATCCCAATATAGCTGTTACTTGTTTCTAAATATCAGAGTAGAAAGATATACCCCTACCATGTGATAGCAGTATCTCCCTCTTATAACATGAACATTATCTTTATTGGCCCTAAATTATGTGTTTTGTCTCCTTTTGCAAATGTATTTCCATTTTAACCTAATGTGTATCAGTTCACATGATTGAATGAATAGGGAAGTAGATCCATACTTATTAGTCTGGGGGTTTCTGTTTTTTTAACAACAACAGCACACCTCAGAAGTCAGGAACACTGACTTTATGTAACTTCAGTCGTCATGCCCTCATTTTGTTTTAGGTTGTGCAGTCATGATGTGTTTCAGAGAACGTCCCCATATGGTGCAACCTACAGAGTGTAGAGTGTGTGTGTTACATCGTCCTCATATTGTTGGGTAGTAGATATCGTCTGTGAACGCGCCTAATGAGTTCCTCGGCCTTTACTCAGACCTGGATCCACAGCATTGGGACGTGAACAAAGTATATATGATTTCTGCCTGTTAGTGCAGTAAACTGGCATCCATTGGCCCTGCATGAAGTCATGAGGAACATTAGGGGCTCGGGGGGGGGGGGGGGGGGGAACTGTTTGCTTTACAGACACTTTTTACGA
Source organism: Notothenia rossii (assembly GCF_949606895.1). Classification (NCBI taxonomy): domain Eukaryota; kingdom Metazoa; phylum Chordata; class Actinopteri; order Perciformes; family Nototheniidae; genus Notothenia; species Notothenia rossii. The sequence goes on from NC_136904.1 coordinate 417,595, forward strand.
GGCATTCGAAGCGCAGATTGATGGGAACGTTTGTGAGATTCTCTTTCTCCTCTCGACGTGTTCGATCCTGAGATCTCTGTCTGACGGCCTCTGTTTTCTCCTCAGATTTATGGAGTAATTACTGACAGATCCTTTGAGAGATAGTTGGACGTGACGCTGACAGTCTGATGATATAATAATGAAAGATGAAAAGACATCAGAGGAACACAAGGAGAGCATTGTGGGAGACGGTGAATTAAGATGGCAGAGATAAGGACAGTTCTTATTGATTTACTAAATCACATCGCACCAATAAAACGATAATGTCTCGGCTCGTTCAGAAGTTGATAATCTGATGATCGTCCAATCAGCAATCCATCGGTAAAAGATCAATCATCAGATGGTTTATATCTCTGAGAGAAGGTGCAACAGCAGGAGGAGGAGAGCAGAGAGTCTGAATGTCAGATCAACACCTTTTAAAGAATAGAGAGGATAGGGATGTTACAATACAGGAAATGAAGTCGTCGATCAAAACCAGAAAAACCCACACGCTCTTTTAGACCAGTTGGATATCACGGTGTGAGAAAAAGTAAAATAATGAATGAAGATTATAATAATAATAATTCAAATGTATTCAGTGCTCAAAGACACTAAGTGTGAACTTAAAGGAGCTTCAACACATCATCTTAATGTAAGGTGACCAGATTTTCTAAATTAAAACCGGGGACATTTTGAGTTTTGCGGTCAATATATCATTAACATAAACAATTTTCTTCACTGTTAAAGAAAAAAGGGGGACAATTCTGGTTCAATGTAATTCGAACATTTTAACTGTTGGATACAAACAGAAGGACGATAGCTCATATGAGACTTCAATGGTCTTTTATTTTGAAACTATACATCAGATTGTCCTGCTTTTCTCTGATTGACTAGATGGGGACTCCTGCTATCACCCTGAAGTGAAATAAGTATTTGATTGACTTCGAATGACTCTTTGATTATGGACAGTTTACGTGAAAATCAAAATATAGATGGACGATAGATCTAATTTGAGATTTTAAACTGAATACATTTTAAATTGTGCTTCAGAAAGTAATGTTATTTTAGGAGTGTTGTGAGAAGGTGTCAACATCAATTGAAATTAGTCACCCAGTGGAAATGTCCGATATGTCTTCATAACTGTATCGTTACATTTGACATTCACTCAGTTATAATGTGGTAGTTATACGTAGTTTCTTTTAAATTATTATTGATCACATTATATAGTACATATTTCTTGATTTAAGCTCCAGTATATGAATATGTTTGGTGTGTTTTTTTAGGTATATTTGTTATTGACCGAGTAAACGCTTTTATTTTGAAGGCAGTTTTTACATGCCTCTACCGTAATGCATAGGATACTCGCGCACCGCAATACAACGTGCGGGCTGGCTTGACTGTGTTTTCCGAAGTGGGGGCTGGCTTGACCACAGTCTGTTTACCCAGTGTTTCCCGACATGAAACGTTTTATTTCACCTTGCTATGTGTTTTTAACGTATATTTAAAAAACGGGGACATTTCCGGGGACAGTTTCAACCGGGGACAGGTCAATACAAACGGGGACTGTCCCCAGAAAACGGGGACGTCTGGTCACCCTATCTTAATGTAACAGCTAACATGAGCTAACAATGGCAGCTAACGTTAACAACTAGCATTGACAGCTAACAATGGCAGCTAACGTTAACGATAATCATCGACAACTAACCTGAACATTGACAGCTAATGTCAACAGCTAACATTAAAAGCTAACATAAAAGCTAACGTTAACAACAAAAAAAGACAGCTAACGTTAAAAGCTAGCATTGGCAGCTAACGCTAACAGCTAATGTAAACAACTAAAGAAGGCAGCTAACAATAAAAGCTAACATTGGCAGCTAACGCTAACAGCTAATGTAAACAACTAAAGAAGGCAGCTAACATTAAAAGCTAACATTGGCAGCTAACGCTAACAGCTAATGTAAACAACTAAAGAAGGCAGCTAACGTTAAAAGCTAGCATTGGCAGCTAACGCTAACAGCTAATGTAAACAACTAAAGAAGGCAGCTAACAATAAAAGCTAACATTGGCAGCTAACGCTAACAGCTTACGTTTACATGATGCGTTCACAACTAACATTAACCACTAACATCGGCAGATAAAGTTAAAAGTTAAAATTGGTAGCTAACGTTAATAGCTCACGCTTACAGCTAAGGGTTGCAGCTAACGTTAGCTAGGTCTCCTGCCAATCTCCACTCAGATTTATTGTTCTTAAGGTCACAGCATCCGGGGAAATGGCCGCATCGATATTGGGCCCAAATGTGATATATTTGATAGAGAAAAGGAATCCGTCTGAAGCCCTGATGGTCCCTGATGGTCCCTGATGGTCCCTGATGGTCCCTGTGCTAATGTAGAAACGTAGACATGCTAACAGTATTTTAGCGGTGCCAAAGTTCTGTTTCTCAGGACAGATACGACCCTCTGACGACCCTCTAATGGGAAACTGAACGTCCTGAACGTGTTAATGTCTCCACACACTGAAGGTAAACACAGCATGTTTCATTCGAACAATAAAACTCATGGTGACGTTAAAACTTCCCTCAGAGGCAGAAACACTCGAACCTCTTCCTGTTTACGGAGAGTTTCCCTGATATGAAGACGTGCAGAAAGTAAACAGCCCGACATCTGCAAAGTCTCCAATAAAACACTCTGCATTCCACGTTTATGGCAGCGAGACAAACACAGACATGTAGAGAAGAGGGAGGGAGCTGAAGAAGAAGAGGAGGAAGAGGAGACTGACTCCTTCACCTGCAGATCTGTAGTCCACTTTGTTGGCTTGTAGTTCTTCCCCGAGTCTTATTTTCTACTTTGTGTCTTATTTCTAGATATCATAGAAATAAAAACAGGCCGTTAAATGATGGGAAGTTTAAAGCGAGTGAGATCGTTGACATTAGATGCAAAGTGTCCTTCAAAGCTTTTCACTTTGTTGGCTTGTAGTTCCTCCTACTTTGCGTCATATTTCTAAGCTCTTCTTGCTCCATCACACACTTTGTTAACGTAGATTCACACCTCGTCAGGTTTAGGGAACAGGTCTGAGCTCCAGTTCTTCTTCTTAGGTCCTTGAAATGTCCCTTTTTTCCGAAGGTACAATCGAAATAGATGCGTTTATCAAAAGTATATAAAGGCTAATTATGAGGATTTCACACGTGTGTCCAACAGGATGAACTGATGAAGAGACAGTATGTAGAGCAGGGATGGGCAACTTGCATGGTGGTGGGGGCCACATAATGTATGTACTGGCAACCAGGGGGCCGCAGATTCACTTGAAAGACACACACACACATTCCATGTGTTGTATATAATTATTAAGAAATATACTATTTCTGACATCTTCATTGATATTCTACAATCTTTCAGGGAACATCCTCTAATCAGCTCACTAAACAAATATCTGTTCACAGAAATGTTATTTAATTTTCAAAAGTGGCATGTTTGTTTTGAACAGGTCATTAAACAGTGATAAAGCACGGAAAGTGTGTGTGCATTGAGATGAACCGTTAAGATGACATACACATGAAGTCATGAACACTACCCCAGACAGTTAGCTGTCTAACTTGAACCTGAGACACTTGTAGCCTCTGCTGACTCACAATAAGGGGAGGGTCCACACAGACACCTGTCAGCTCTCTGCTGTTCCTCAGCGCCGCTATTTGAAATCATGTACGCAGCTTGCGACGTAACTAGGAGTCTAGTGGACGGTATCAGTACTACAGCTAAAAAAAAATCAATATATATATTTTAAATTAATTACGTTGTTTATAAATTAATCTGAGGGCCGCAAAAAGAGGAGGTGGGGGCCGCATGCAGTGTAACCTGGAGGAGCCTTCATCCTACTTTTAATATATTATTCACAGCAGTACTCAGGTCTTGTACTTCAGTAAAAGTAGAAGTACTCAGATCTTGTACTTGAGCAAAAGTAGAAGTACTCAGATCTGGTACTTGAGTAAAAGTAGAAGTAGTCAGATCTTGTTCTTGAGTAAAAGTAGAAGTACTCAGATCTTGTACTTTAGTAAAAGTAGAAGTACTCAGATCTTGTACTTGAGTAAAAGTAGAAGTACTCAGATCTTGTACTTGAGTAAAAGTAGAAGTACTCAGGTCTTGTACTTGAGTAAAAGTAGAAGTACTCAGATCTTGTACTTGAGTAAAAGTAGAAGTACTCAGATCTTGTACTCGAGTAAAAGTAGAAGTATTCAGATCTTGTACTTGAGTAAAGGTAGAAGTACTCAGGTCTTGTACTTCAGTAAAAGTAGAAGTACTCAGACCTTGTACTTCAGTAAAAGTAGAAGTACTCAGGTCTTGTACTTCAGTAAAAGTAGAAGTACTCAGGTCTTGGGAGATGTTCAGGTATTAAATAACAAAGTGAATCTTTGAGGTCAGAAAGCTGTTTTACAGAATTGTAATTCTCAGGCGGCTTCATGACGAGGCGACTTTTCTCCAAAAAGAGGAAGTTTGGAGGTTTCCCAGCATGCATTGGGGCTGCGGTGCATTGGTCATGAGTCAGCAGTTTGTAAAAAACAGACTTTCTTCTTCTGCAGTTTGAGATGTGAGTGCAGATTATTCAGGCTGATCAGATGTTTCAGGAACTTTCAAAGAGGATTTGATCAAAACGTCGTCTGAAGGAAATGTTGTGTAATGCTTAACTCTGAGTTTCAGTCCGAGGATTCACTTCAAACGGAGATAAAGACCCAACACAAAGACTCTCAAGGTGCATCTTGAACATGCTGCACGTGCTCAGACTCATAATTCTTCTGTTAGTATTTGATTCTCATGTTGTCGTGCTTTGCAGTCCATTCAAGTTTCCAACGTGCAGAACATATTGAAATACTTCTAATAATCTCTCGCGAAGTGCCGCCATCTTTACGTGAATCTGCTTCGATGTCATTTGACTTTTAACTTTAGTTTATGTATATTTGTATTTTAATCAGAGGGTTTAGCACGAGGCCTTTCTCAGTTCATCATCCTGTGAACGAACGTGTCTCATGAAGATGATTAATACTCCTAGCTTCCAGACACGTTTCCCAACATGCATCTCACTCTCAGACCTTGCAGCATTGCCCCTGTTTGTCCACGTTGTACTCAGAGGGTCTTTTGTTGTGTGGCTTGATTCAAGAGCAGGACATGTTTTATGATGTCTTCTGACTCTCGTAAAGGGGGATGCATCTTTAGAGATATGCACATTTCTAAAGGACATTCACTTGAAAACGTTGCAGTGTTTCACATGTTTCCCACATCGGGTCCCTTAGCTGGGGTCCAGATGAGTCGTCTCTTTCTCTCTTGAATATTCTGAACGTCTGTGGTCACAAAGCAAACAAACCAACAACAACAAGTCGACGTGTTTCAGACATTTCTTCCATATTTTGAGGAGTTTCTGAAGAAACAGGAAGTCGTGCGGTGGCATGCAAATACTTTACGTGTTCTTAAATATTACCAAATCACTCAAAACACCACATGCCGAGTGTAATATTATTATAACATATTCCATCCTGTCATTCAGAAAGCGAGAGGATGTTTAAACACCAACGCTTTCTGTTTAACGTTAGCTGCAAGTCATGTTCAGTGTTCAGGCTGTAATGCTGACTGATGTTGTTTTGAAGAACCCCCCTGCTCCCTGCATATATCTGGTATTTGCATCATGTTTGATATTCTATATGATCTATCTTAATAACCGGTGATCCATCCCTGCTCGTCGTCACGTGGGTCAGAAACTCAGGACTTCAGGCTCTCCTCGCTCTCGCTCCGTTACTCAGAAAGCTTTATTATAAAAACTGAAATCATGTCAGGATCTTCACTTTGTTTCCAAAGAATCTGGTTTCTTATCCGTCATTAAGGGATGTTTGTTGGTGAAATGCACCCTGGGAGTCGTAGTTGTCGACAGGCTTTTTTAGTTTTGATCAAAGGAACATCGTTTTCCTTTCTGAGACCATTGAGATGATTAAGCTGAACAACTGTCTCACACATGTGGTCACATGACTCCTCCTGATGTTACTGTAGATCTGCTGGAAGCTAGCTAGCTAGCTAGCTCGCCAACGTAGCTTATTTTTTTAGTCACCTTTTTCTTGTTAACAATTTTTTTAGTCAACTTTTATTTTTTGTACATTTTGTCTACTTTTATTCTAGTCTTCTTTTCTTGTAAACTTCTTTTTGTCATGAACTTTTTTTTCCTTTTATCACCCAATGTTTATTTTTAGTCAACTTTTCTTTGGTTAACTTTTTGTTACGCTCATTTTGTTTTTTGTCGCCAACAATTGCTTTTTTCATGATTTTCCTTTATTGTCATCAACTGTTAATTGTTTTTTGTAAAACATTTTTTTTGTCACCATCCTTTTTCCCCTTTTGTCACCAAATGTTCTTTTCTTGTCCGCCACAAGTTTTGGGGCCCGTCATCAACAACTTGACCAATAACCAATAACCAGCTGCAATCATTTCAGAAGGATGCTCTCTAAATGCTGCATGTGTTGCTGAAGACGTTTCTTCATGTGTTTCTATATCTGCATCACGTTTGTCCCGATGAAGAGCTTTGCCAGCTGTCGGCCTCCGTAGCATTCGGCTTCAAAGCGTCTGCAGTCAAACATCAAAGTACTACATACTACTAATCAAACTTTAAATCCAGAAAACACGACAGAGCCAGATGTTCTGCATTCTTATATCATTATCATTTATGTGTTATTTGCATACTTCATGGTTGTTCAAACACTCAGCTAGCTTTCCTGAGCAGCAGCGATGCTAACAGATGTTTCTGTGAGTTATTCTTTACGAGTGAACCTCTGACAGCTGACACAGAGAGAAGCTACACGATGCTAACAGTAAACACTGATAAGATAAACCACCAGGAAAATTCCTGCTTCATTTCTGAGGCGTGTTCACATTCCTTCAACATATTAACCCTTGAGATGAAACACTGTAGCTTTACACACCTCAGAACACAGCTAACACACACTGCTAACACACACTGCTAACACACACTGCTAACACACTGCATGAAGCTAACACACACAGCTAACACACAGCATGAAGCTAACACACACAGCATGAAGCTAACACACACAGCTAACACACACTGCTAACTTACAGCATGAAGCTAACACACACAGCTAACACACACAGCTAACACACAGCATGAAGCTAACACACACAGCATGAAGCTAACACACACAGCTAACACACACTGCTAACGCACAGCATGAAGCTAACACACACAGCATGAAGCTAACACACACAGCATGAAGCTAACACACACAGCATGAAGCTAACACACACAGCTAACACACACTGCTAACGCACAGCATGAAGCTAACACACACTGCTAACACACACTGCTAACGCACAGCATGAAGCTAACACACACTGCTAACACACACTGCTAACGCACAGCATGAAGCTAACACACACTGCTAACACACACTGCTAACGCACAGCATGAAGCTAACACACACTGCTAACACACACTGCTAACGCACAGCATGAAGCTAACACACACAGCATGAATCTAACACACACAGCTAACACACACTGCTAACACACACTGCTAACGCACAGCATGAAGCTAACACACACTGCTAACACACAGCATGAAGCTAACACACACAGCATGAAGCTAACACACACAGCTAACACACACTGCTAACGCACAGCATGAAGCTAACACACACAGCATGAAGCTAACACACACTGCTAACACACACTGCTAACGCACAGCATGAAGCTAACACACACAGCATGAAGCTAACACACACAGCATGAATCTAACACACACAGCTAACACACACTGCTAATGCACAGCATGAAGCTAACACACAGCATGAAGCTAACACACAGCATGAAGCTAACACACACAGCATGAAGCTAACACACACAGCTAACACACACTGCTAACGCACAGCATGAAGCTAACACACACAGCATGAAGCTAACACACACAGCTAACACACAGCATGAAGCTAACACACACAGCATGAAGCTAACACACACAGCTAACACACACTGCTAACTTACAGCATGAAGCTAACACACACAGCTAACACACACAGCTAACACACAGCATGAAGCTAACACACACAGCATGAAGCTAACACACACAGCTAACACACACTGCTAACGCACAGCATGAAGCTAACACACACAGCATGAAGCTAACACACACAGCATGAAGCTAACACACACAGCATGAAGCTAACACACACAGCTAACACACACTGCTAACGCACAGCATGAAGCTAACACACACTGCTAACACACACTGCTAACGCACAGCATGAAGCTAACACACACTGCTAACACACACTGCTAACGCACAGCATGAAGCTAACACACACTGCTAACACACACTGCTAACGCACAGCATGAAGCTAACACACACTGCTAACACACACTGCTAACGCACAGCATGAAGCTAACACACACAGCATGAATCTAACACACACAGCTAACACACACTGCTAACACACACTGCTAACGCACAGCATGAAGCTAACACACACTGCTAACACACAGCATGAAGCTAACACACACAGCATGAAGCTAACACACACAGCTAACACACACTGCTAACGCACAGCATGAAGCTAACACACACAGCATGAAGCTAACACACACAGCATGAATCTAACACACACAGCTAACACACACTGCTAATGCACAGCATGAAGCTAACACACAGCATGAAGCTAACACACAGCATGAAGCTAACACACACAGCATGAAGCTAACACACACAGCTAACACACACTGCTAACGCACAGCATGAAGCTAACACACACAGCATGAAGCTAACACACACAGCATGAATCTAACACACACAGCTAACACACACTGCTAATGCACAGCATGAAGCTAACACACAGCATGAAGCTAACACACAGCATGAAGCTAACACACACAGCATGAAGCTAACACACACAGCTAACACACACTGCTAACGCACAGCATGAAGCTAACACACACAGCATGAAGCTAACACACACAGCATGAAGCTAACACACACTGCTAACACACACTGCTAACGCACAGCATGAAGCTAACACACAGCATGAAGCTAACACACACTGCTAACACACACTGCTAACGCACAGCATGAAGCTAACACACACAGCATGAATCTAACACACACAGCTAACACACACTGCTAACGCACAGCATGAAGCTAACACACAGCATGAAGCTAACACACACAGCATGAAGCTAACACACACAGCTAACACACACTGCTAACGCACAGCATGAAGCTAACACACACAGCATGAATCTAACACACACAGCTAACACACACTGCTAACGCACAGCATGAAGCTAACACACACAGCATGAAGCTAACACACACTGCTAACACACACTGCTAACACACAGCATGAAGCTAACACACACAGCATGAAGCTAACACACAGCATGAAGCTAACACACAGCATGAAGCTAACACACACAGCATGAAGCTAACACACACAGCATGAAGCTAACACACACAGCATGAAGCTAACACACAGCATGAAGCTAACACACAGCATGAAGCTAACACACACAGCATGAAGCTAACACACACAGCATGAATCTAACACACACAGCTAACACACACTGCTAACGCACAGCATGAAGCTAACACACACAGCTAACACACTGCATGAAGCTAACACACACTGCTAACACACTGCATGAAGCTAACACACAGCATGAAGCTAACACACACAGCATGAAGCTAACACACACTGCATGAAGCTAACACACACAGCATGAATCTAACACACACAGCTAACACACACTGCTAACGCACAGCATGAAGCTAACACACACAGCTAACACACTGCATGAAGCTAACACACACAGCTAACACACTGCATGAAGCTAACACACAGCATGAAGCTAACACACACAGCATGAAGCTAACACACACTGCATGAAGCTAACACACACAGCTAACACACTGCATGAAGCTAACACACACTGCATGAAGCTAACACACACTGCATGAAGCTAACACACACTGCTAACACACTGCTAACACACGTGTGTGTGTGTGTGTGTGTGTGTGTGTGTGTGTGTGTGTGTGTGTGTGTGTGTGTGTGTGTGTCCCAGAGTTCAGCTGCAGTTTGCTCAGGGAGGGGGCTCTCATTAACACACACACACCCCTCTTTAAGTCAAGGTTTAAAGTCCTTCGGTCACAAAGTGTTTGCTCTGTCCTGATAGAGGGGGCAGAGTCCAGGCGTGTGTGTGTGTGTGTGTGTGTGTGTGTGTGTGTGTGTGTGTGTGTGTGTGTGACTGTGTGTGTGTGTGTGTGTGTGTGTGTGTGTGTGTGTGTGTGACTGTGTGTGTGTGTGTGTGTGTGT
>NC_136904.1:432961-435461 GCF_949606895.1 Notothenia rossii
CCTATAAACAATCAACAGACACACATTAAGATAAAAGCACAACAATCAATGAATACAAAATAACAGTCACTTCAAATGTTCTCGTTTCATGAAAGTAAAGGGAAGTCGGGATTCGATGGGATTGTCTTTTTTTTTTATTACCCAAAAACATTTCTGACAAACTCAAAGCTTTCGTCCAATCGACAGACAGCGTTGATATTTACACCTGTAACCCCCGACACCTTTTGACCTCTATTCCTCTGCCCTTACTTCAATCTCTTGCTCCATTTTCATTCACTTACTTATTCTTTGTACTCATGTAATGCCATTTGTTAAGAGTGCTGTATTAATACATTCATTCAAATCATTACTCACTGAATCAGATGCATCGTTAAGAGCTCTCTGTGTGTTTCATTATTAATTATAAATAAGATTATAATTAGTTATAAGGCCAGTTAATGTTGAGGTTTGTGGTGTCTTGATCCCCCGTCTGCCAGACTGTGAGTGTGTGTGTGTGTGTGTGTGTGTGTGTGTGTGTGTGTGTGTGTGTGTGTGTGTGTGTGTGTGTGTGTGTGTGTGTGTGTGTGTGTGTGTGTGTGTGTGTGTGTGTGTGTGTGTGTGTGCAGGTGAATAATAGCTGGATTAAGCCCCTCCCTCTCTGGGTGTGGAGGTAAGTGTGATTGCCTCCTCATTACAGACATAAACACATAAATACATAAATACCCCGCAGTGTGCTCAGGATTACATCTCATTACGGCTGTCAGACGGACGCACCGCGTAACCGAGGCAACACAATAATAAGGAGGAGGAAGAGGAGGAGGAAGAAGAAGACAACAGGTGTGCAAAATGCCAAAGGTTACCATCAAGCCAAAAACCTTTTTTTAGTTTTCTCCTGAAGTTTTAGACGCACTCTTGAGTTAGAAACCCAGGTGTTGTAGTACATGCTGAACACATCCAAAACATGTATGAACATCTTCAGAAATGCTTCTGTGTATTACCTGACGAATCAAAAAGAAGACGCAGAAGAAGACAGGTGTGTGCAACGAAATACCAAAGGTTACCATCCAACCACGAAACCTTTTTAACGTACACTCGGAGCACAACCTTCGTCCTGAATGAGTTTGATTCAGAGTATCTTTGTTCGTCTCACAAAGAGGGAGATGTACATTGTTACAGCAGAAAGAGCCAGAGACAGCTGAGTGTTAACTAAGAAGCATTCAAATATTAAAGATACATCAAACACAATTTACAAAACCCACATCTGTAAGAGTTCTGAAGGGTTAGCAGCCAGGTGAATGGAATCCTTATTAACAGCATATATACATATATTAGAGGTGTCATAGTCTGTGTTGTTCATTCAGTCTCGTAGTATGTCCATGTTATTCAGCTTTTGCAAAGAAATAAGGTGTATTTTCAGAGTAAGAAAGTAAAAATGAATTTATAAAAACAAAGAGTCTCTGTCAGTGTGCCAGTTAGCTCTTAGCTCACGTTAGCCCTTAGCTAACGTGAGCGCTTAGCTGGCGTTAGCTCGTAGCTAGCATTAGTTCTCTATCGACCAATCACAAATATGGAGAAGCGTACTGACAGCGCAGCGTCATACTTCCTGAATGAAAAGTCAACTATAATATTAGACATATGAAGAAGTTAAACTTTAAACATCCATGACTCAAACACTTGATCCAGGATCAAAGCCACATAGCTGCACCTGCAAGGTGAATACAGCTGGTAACAGAACAAGTGTTTGAATGCGTACATGAACAGGTTTATGATATCACTGCCCCGTCTAAGACACCATCTGACTTTCATTACATTTGACTCGAGTGTTTCCTCAACTTAATGTGTTGCTTCAAATAATCCTTCTGCATACAGTATGTGACACTGTGAGTGTTGCACGGCCAGATACGGCTCAGCTGACTCAGATAAGGAGATGATACATTATGATGTGATATGCCGCGGACTGTACTTAATGTTACTCTGATCCGGTTACTTATGTTGTGGTAGATATTTAAGTAAGCTTTCTTAACGCTAATGTTCTAATAGTCAGATTGCTCTGAAGATGGGAGGTGATATTCTATTCATGTTCACGTTCACACAGTCGGTGATTTTTGCCGGCCGTCTTTCCTGCAACGGCAGCTTTTCTGTATTTCCTTTCTCCTGTAATATGACTTGATCGCTTTAAACTCCGCACACTGAGCTCTGATTGGTCAGCAGGCAGTGCTTTCACTGAGTTGAGCTCTTAGCCTGCAACCTAACCTGCTCCGGGGCAGGTTAGCCGCTCAGCATCAGTTACCATGGAGATCTAGCCTGCTAAAAAAAGAACCAGCGTCGTAGGACCGGAAACCCAGAGTTTACCTGAAGTTAGCCGCTAAGAGAACTTCCTGCTTCGTAGTATACCCCCCAGGTGCCTTTTATTTATTTAATTTATTTTCCTGTTATTTGAAGTGGATTTTTGTTTTTAGGATGACTTTCAACATCTGTCCAGGGACCACAGGCGAAAAATAGCCTGTTGGCGAACTCTGGC
>NC_136904.1:440461-457970 GCF_949606895.1 Notothenia rossii
GAAACTCGTGTCACAGGCTCTTTAAACTATAACTATGTTGCTAACGTCAACTTGTTAAACAGGGGGTTTAACAAGCTAACTAATGTTAGCACCTAAAGGATAAAAAACCTCAACTAAATGCAATGTTATTTAATGTAATGTAATCAAATAAGAGAGTTAGCTGTGAATTAGCTGAGAGTTAACTGAGAGTTAGCTGAGAGTTAGCTGAGAGTTAGCTGAGAGTTAGCTGAGAGTTAGCTGAGAGTTAGCTGTGAGTTAGCTGAGAGTTAGCTGAGAGTTAGCTGAGAGTTAGCTGTGAGTTAGCTGAGAGTTAGCTGTGAGTTAGCTGAGAGTTAGCTGAGAGTTAGCTGTGTGTTAACTAAGAGTTAGCTGAGAGTTAGCTGAGAGTTAGCTGTGAGTTAACTCCGAGTTAGCTGAGAGTTAGCTGAGAGTTAACTCCGAGTTAGCTGTGAGTTAGCTGTGAGTTAGCTGAGAGTTAGCTGTGAGTTAGCTGAGAGTTAGCTGAGAGTTAGCTGTGAGTTAACTAAGAGTTAGCTGTGTGTTAACTAAGAGTTAGCTGTGAGTTAGCTGAGAGTTAGCTGTGTAATAGCTGAGAGTTAGCTGAGAGTTAGCTGTGAGTTAGCTGTGAGTTAGCTGAGAGTTAGCTGTGTGTTAACTAAGAGTTAGCTGTGAGTTAGCTGAGAGTTAGCTGTGAGTTAGCTGAGAGTTAGCTGAGAGTCAGCTGAGAGTTAGCTGTGAGTTAGCTGTGAGTTAGCTGAGAGTTAGCTGAGAGTTAGCTGAGAGTTAGCTGTGAGTTAGCTGTGAGTTAGCTGAGAGTTAACTGAGAGTTAGCTGAGAGTTAGCTGTGTGTTAACTAAGAGTTAGCTGTGAGTTAGCTGAGAGTTAGCTGTGAGTTAGCTGAGAGTTAGCTGAGAGTTAGTTGAGAGTTAGCTGAGAGTTAGCTGAGAGTTAGTTGAGAGTTAGCTGAGAGTTAGCTGTGAGTTAGCTGAGAGTTAGTTGAGAGTTAGCTGAGAGTTAGCTGTGAGTTAGCTGTGAGTTAGCTGAGAGTTAGCTGAGAGTTAGCTGTGAGTTAGCTGAGAGTTAGCTGAGAGTTAGCTGTGAGTTAGCTGTGAGTTAGCTGAGAGTTAGCTGAGAGTTAGCTGAGAGTTAGCTGTGTGTTAACTAAGAGTTAGCTGTGAGTTAGCTGAGAGTTAGCTGTGAGTTAGCTGAGAGTTAGCTGAGAGTCAGCTGTGAGTTAGCTGAGAGTTAGCTGTGAGTTAGCTGAGAGTTAGCTGAGAGTCAGCTGTGAGTTAGCTGAGAGTTAGCTGTGAGTTAGCTGTGAGTTAGCTGAGAGTTAGCTGAGAGTTAGCTGAGAGTTAGCTGAGAGTTAGCTGTGAGTTAGCTGTGAGTTAGCTGAGAGTTAGCTGAGAGTTAGTTGAGAGTTAGCTGTGAGTTAACTAAGAGTTAGCTGAGAGTTAGCTGTGAGTTAGCTGAGAGTTAGCTGAGAGTTAGCTGTGAGTTAGCTGAGAGTTAGCTGAGAGTTAGCTGTGTGTTAACTAAGAGTTAGCTGTGTGTTAACTAAGAGTTAGCTGTGAGTTAGCTGAGAGTTAGCTGAGAGTTAGCTGTGTAATAGCTGAGAGTTAGCTGAGAGTTAGCTGAGAGTTAGCTGAGAGTTAGCTGTGTAATAGCTGAGAGTTAGCTGAGAGTTAGCTGAGAGTTAGCTGTGAGTTAGCTGAGAGGTAGCTGAGAGTTAGCTGTGAGTTAGCTGTGAGTTAGCTGTGAGTTAGCTGTGAGTTAGCTGAGAGTTAGCTGAGAGTTAGCTGAGAGTTAGCTGTGTAATAGCTGAGAGTTAGCTGAGAGTTAGATGAGAGTTAGCTGTGTAATAGCTGAGAGTTAGCTGAGAGTTAGCTGAGAGTTACCTGAGAGTTAGCTGTGTGTTAACTAAGAGTTAGCTGTGAGTTAGCTGAGAGTTAGCTGTGAGTTAGCTGAGAGTTAGCTGAGAGTTAGCTGAGAGTTAGCTGAGAGTTACCTGAGAGTTAGCTGTGTGTTAACTAAGAGTTAGCTGTGAGTTAGCTGAGAGTTAGCTGTGAGTTAGCTGAGAGTTAGCTGAGAGTTAGCTGTGTAATAGCTGAGAGTTAGCTGAGAGTTAGCTGAGAGTTAGCTGTGAGTTAGCTGTGAGTTAGCTGAGAGTTAGCTGAGAGTTAGCTGTGTAATAGCTGAGAGTTAGCTGAGAGTGAGCTGAGAGTTAGCTGAGAGTTACCTGAGAGTTAGCTGTGTGTTAACTAAGAGTTAGCTGTGAGTTAACTAAGAGTTAGCTGAGAGTTAGCTGAGAGTTAGCTGAGAGTTAGCTGAGAGTTAGCTGTGTAATAGCTGAGAGTTAGCTGAGAGTTAGCTGAGAGTTAGCTGTGTGTTAACTAAGAGTTAGCTGTGAGTTAGCTGAGAGTTAGCTGAGAGTTAGCTGAGAGTTAGCTGTGAGTTAGCTGAGAGTTAGCTGAGAGTTAGCTGTGAGTTAGCTGAGAGTTAGCTGTGAGTTAGCTGAGAGTTAGCTGAGAGTTAGCTGAAAGTTAGCTGTGAGTTAGCTGTGAGTTAGCTGAGAGTTAGCTGTGAGTTAGCTGAGAGTTAGCTGTGAGTTAGCTGAGAGTTAGCTGTGAGTTAGCTGAAAGTTAGCTGAGAGTTAGCTGAGAGTTAGCTGAGAGTTATCTGAGAGTTAGCTGAGAGTTAGCTGTGAGTTAGCTGTGAGTTAGCTGTGAGTTAGCTGAGAGTTAGCTGAGAGTTAGCTGTGAGTTAGCTGAGAGTTAGCTGTGAGTTAGCTGAGAGTTAGCTGAGAGTTAGCTGTGAGTTAGCTGAGAGTTAGCTGAGAGTTAGCTGAGAGTTAGCTGTGAGTTAGCTGTGTAATAGCTGAGAGTTAGCTGAGAGTTAGCTGTGAGTTAGCTGAGAGTTAGCTGAGAGTTAGCTGAGAGTTAGCTGAGAATTAGCTGAGAGTTAGCTGAGAGTTAGCTGAGAATTAGCTGTGAGTTAGCTGAGAATTAGCTGAGAGTTAGCTGAGAGTTAACTGAGAATTAGCTGAGAGTTAGCTGTGAGTTAGCTGAGAGTTAGCTGTGAGTTAGCTGAGAATTAGCTGAGAGTTAGCTGAGAGTTAACTGAGAATTAGCTGAGAGTTAGCTGAGAGTTAACTGAGAGTTAGCTGTGAGTTAGCTGTGAGTTAACTGAGAGTTAGCTGAGAGTTAGCTGAGAGTTAACTGAGAGTTAGCTGAGAGTTAGCTGAGAGTTAGCTGAGAGTTAGCTGTGAGTTAGCTGTGAGTTAGCTGAGAGTTAGCTGAGAGTTAGCTGAGAGTTAGCTGAGAGTTAACTGAGAGTTAGCTGAGAATTAGCTGAGAATTAGCTGAGAGTTAGCTGAGAGTTAGCTGAGAGTTAGCTGAGAGTTAGCTGAGAGTTAGCTGTGAGTTAGCTGAGAGTTAACTGATAATTAGCTGAGAGTTAGCTGAGAGTTAGCTGAGAGTTAGCTGAGAATTAGCTGAGAGTTAGCTGAGAGTTAGCTGTGAGTTAGCTGAGAGTTAGCTGAGAGTTAGCTGTGAGTTAGCTGAGAGTTAACTGATAATTAGCTGAGAGTTAGCTGAGAGTTAGCTGTGAGTTAGCTGAGAGTTAACTGATAATTAGCTGAGAGTTAGCTGAGAGTTAGCTGAGAGTTAGCTGAGAGTTAGCTGAGAGTTAGCTGAGAATTAGCTGAGAGTTAGCTGAGAGTTAGCTGAGAATTAGCTGAGAGTTAGCTGAGAGTTAGCTGTGAGTTAGCTGAGAGTTAGCTGAGAGTTAGCTGAGAGTTAGCTGAGAGTTAGCTGAGAGTTAGCTGAGAATTAGCTGTGAGTTAGCTGAGAATTAGCTGAGAGTTAGCTGAGAGTTAGCTGTGAGTTAGCTGAGAGTTAGCTGAGAGTTAGCTGTGAGTTAGCTGAGAGTTAGCTGAGAGTTAGCTGAGAGTTAGCTGAGAATTAGCTGAGAGTTAGCTGAGAGTTAGCTGAGAGTTAGCTGTGAGTTAGCTGAGAGTTAGCTGAGAGTTAGCTGAGAGTTAGCTGTGAGTTAGCTGAGAGTTAGCTGAGAGTTAGCTGAGAGTTAGCTGAGAGTTAGCTGAGAGTTAGCTGTGAGTTAGCTGAGAGTTAGCTGAGAGTTAGCTGAGAGTTAGCTGAGAGTTAGCTGAGAGTTAGCTGTGAGTTAGCTGAGAGTTAGCTGAGAGTTAGCTGAGAGTTAGCTGAGAGTTAGCTGAGAGTTAGCTGAGAGTTAGCTGTGAGTTAGCTGAGAGTTAGCTGAGAGTTAGCTGAGAGTTAGCTGAGAATTAGCTGAGAGTTAGCTGAGAGTTAGCTGAGAATTAGCTGTGAGTTAGCTGAGAATTAGCTGAGAGTTAGCTGAGAGTTAGAAGAGAGTTAGCTGAGAGTTAGCTGAGAGTTAGCTGTGAGTTAGCTGTGAGTTAGCTGAGAGTTAGCTGAGAGTTAGCTGAGAATTAGCTGTGAGTTAGCTGAGAGTTAGCTGAGAGTTAGCTGAGAATTAGCTGAGAGTTAGCTGAGAATTAGCTGAGAATTAGCTGAGAATTAGCTGAGAGTTAGCTGAGAATTAGCTGAGAGTTAGCTGAGAATTAGCTGTGAGTTAGCTGAGAATTAGCTGAGAGTTAGCTGAGAATTAGCTGAGAATTAGCTGAGAGTTAGCTGAGAGTTAGCTGAGAGTTAGCTGAGAGTTAGCTGAGAGTTAGCTGAGAGTTAGCTGAGAGTTAGCTCGAGAGTTAGCTGAGAGTTAGCTGAGAGTTAGCTGAGAGTTAGCTGGAGTTAGCTGAGAGTTAACTGATAATTAGCTGAGAGTTAGCTGAGAGTTAGCTGTGAGTTAGCTGAGAGTTAGCTGAGAGTTAGCTGAGAATTAGCTGTGAGTTAGCTGAGAATTAGCTGAGAGTTAGCTGAGAGTTAGCTGAGAATTAGCTGAGAGTTAGCTGAGAGTTAGCTGAGAATTAGCTGTGAGTTAGCTGAGAATTAGCTGAGAGTTAGCTGAGAGTTAGCTGAGAGTTAGCTGTGAGTTAGCTGAGAGTTAGCTGAGAGTTAGCTGAGAATTAGCTGTGAGTTAGCTGAGAATTAGCTGAGAGTTAGCTGAGAGTTAGCTGAGAATTAGCTGAGAGTTAGCTGAGAGTTAGCTGAGAATTAGCTGTGAGTTAGCTGAGAATTAGCTGAGAGTTAGCTGAGAGTTAGCTGAGAGTTAGCTGAGAGTTAGCTGAGAGTTAGCTGAGAGTTAGCTGAGAGTTAGCTGTGAGTTAGCTGTGAGTTAGCTGAGAGTTAGCTGAGAGTTAGCTGAGAATTAGCTGTGAGTTAGCTGAGAGTTAGCTGAGAGTTAGCTGAGAGTTAGCTGAGAATTAGCTGAGAGTTAGCTGAGAGTTAGCTGAGAGTTAGCTGTGAGTTAGCTGAGAGTTAGCTGAGAGTTAGCTGAGAATTAGCTGTGAGTTAGCTGAGAGTTAGCTGAGAGTTAGCTGAGAGTTAGCTGAGAATTAGCTGAGAGTTAGCTGAGAGTTAGCTGAGAGTTAGCTGAGAGTTAGCTGAGAGTTAGCTGAGAGTTAGCTGAGAATTAGCTGAGAGTTAACTGAGAGTTAGCTGAGAGTTAGCTGAGAGTTAGCTGTGAGTTAACTGAGAATTAGCTGAGAGTTAGCTGAGAGTTAACTGAGAATTAGCTGAGAGTTAGCTGAGAGTTAGCTGTGAGTTAGCTGTGAGTTAGCTGTGAGTTAGCTGAGAGTTAGCTGAGAGTTAGCTGTGAGTTAGCTGAGAGTTAGCTGAGAGTTAGCTGTGAGTTAGCTGTGAGTTAGCTGAGAGTTAGCTGTGAGTTAGCTGAGAGTTAGCTGTGAGTTAGCTGAGAATTAGCTGAGAGTTAGCTGAGAGTTAACTGAGAGTTAGCTGTGAGTTAGCTGTGAGTTAGCTGAGAGTTAGCTGAGAGTTAGCTGAGAGTTAGCTGTGAGTTAGCTGAGAATTAGCTGAGAGTTAGCTGTGAGTTAGCTGAGAATTAGCTGAGAGTTAGCTGAGAATTAGCTGAGAATTAGCTGAGAGTTAGCTGAGAGTTAGCTGAGAGTTAGCTGAGAGTTAGCTGAGAGTTAGCTGAGAGTTAGCTGAGAGTTAGCTGTGAGTTAGCTGAGAGTTAACTGAGAATTAGCTGAGTGTTAGCTGAGAGTTAGCTGTGAGTTAGCTGAGAGTTAGCTGAGAGTTAGCTGAGAATTAGCTGAGAGTTAGCTGAGAGTTAGCTGTGAGTTAGCTGAGAGTTAGCTGAGAATTAGCTGAGAGTTAGCTGAGAGTTAGCTGAGAGTTAGCTGTGAGTTAGCTGAGAGTTAGCTGTGAGTTAGCTGAGAGTTAGCTGAGAGTTAGCTGAGAATTAGCTGAGAGTTAGCTGAGAGTTAGCTGTGAGTTAGCTGAGAGTTAGCTGTGAGTTAGCTGTGAGTTAGCTGTGAGTTAGCTGTGAGTTAGCTGAGAATTAGCTGAGCGTTAGCTGTGAGTTAGCTGAGAGTTAGCTGAGAGTTAGCTGAGAGTTAGCTGTGAATTAGCTGAGAGTTAGCTGAGAGTTAGCTGTGAGTTAGCTGAGAATTAGCTGAGAGTTAGCTGAGAGTTAGCTGAGAGTTAGCTGTGAATTAGCTGAGAGTTAGCTGAGAGTCAGCTGAGAGTTAGCTGTGAGTTAGCTGAGAATTAGCTGAGAGTTAGCTGAGAGTTAGCTGAGAGTTAGCTGAGAGTTAACTGAGAATTAGCTGAGAGTTAGCTGAGAGTTAGCTGTGAGTTAGCTGAGAGTTAGCTGAGAGTCAGCTGAGAGTTAGCTGTGAGTTAGCTGAGAGTTAGCTGTGAGTTAGCTGAGAGTTAGCTGAGAGTTAGCTGAGAGTTAACTGAGAATTAGCTGAGAGTTAGCTGAGAGTTAGCTGTGAGTTAGCTGAGAGTTAGCTGAGAGTCAGCTGAGAGTTAGCTGTGAGTTAGCTGAGAATTAGCTGAGAGTTAGCTGAGAGTTAGCTGAGAGTTAGCTGAGAGTTAGCTGTGAGTTAGCTGAGAATTAGCTGAGAATTAGCTGAGAGTTAGCTGAGAGTTAGCTGAGAATTAGCTGAGAGTTAGCTGAGAGTTAGCTGAGAGTTAGCTGAGAGTTAACTGAGAATTAGCTGAGAGTTAGCTGTGAGTTAGCTGAGAGTTAGCTGAGAGTCAGCTGAGAGTTAGCTGTGAGTTAGCTGAGAGTTAGCTGAGAGTTAGCTGAGAGTTAACTGAGAGTTAACTGAGAATTAGCTGAGAGTCAGCTGAGAGTTAGCTGTGAGTTAGCTGAGAGTTAGCTGAGAGTTAGCTGAGAGTTATCTGAGAGTTAGCTGAGAGTTAGCTGTGAGTTAGCTGAGAGTTAGCTGTGAGTTAGCTGAGAGTTAGCTGTGAGTTAGCTGAGAGTTAGCTGAGAGTTAGCTGAGAGTTAGCTGAGAGTTAACTGAGAATTAGCTGAGAGTCAGCTGAGAGTTAGCTGTGAGTTAGCTGAGAGTTAGCTGAGAGTTAGCTGAGAATTAGCTGAGAGTTAGCTGAGAATTAGCTGAGAGTTAGCTGAGAGTTAACTGAGAATTAGCTGAGAGTTAGCTGAGAATTAGCTGAGAGTTAGCTGAGAATTAGCTGAGAGTTAGCTGAGAGTTAGCTGAGAGTTAGCTGAGAGTTAGCTGAGAATTAGCTGAGAGTTAGCTGAGAGTTAGCTGAGAGTTAGCTGAGACTTAGCTGAGAGTTAGCTGAGAGTTAGCTGAGAGTTAGCTGTGAGTTAGCTGAGAGTTAACTGAGAGTTAGCTGAGACTTAGCTGAGAGTTAGCTGAGAGTTAGCTGAGAGTTAGCTGAGAGTTAGCTGAGAGTTAGCTGAGAGTTAACTGAGAATTAGCTGAGAGTTAGCTGAGAGTTAGCTGAGAATTAGCTGAGATTTAGCTGAGAGTTAGCTGAGAGTTAGCTGAGAGTTAGCTGAGAGTTAGCTGAGAATTAGCTGAGAGTTAGCTGAGAGTTAGCTGAGAGTTAGCTGAGAGTTAACTGAGAATTAGCTGAGAGTTAGCTGAGAGTTAGCTGAGAATCAGCTGAGAGTTAGCTGAGAGTTAGCTGAGAATTAGCTGAGATTTAGCTGAGAGTTAGCTGAGAGTTAGCTGAGAGTTAACTGAGAATTAGCTGAGAGTTAGCTGAGAGTTAGCTGTGAGTTAGCTGAGAGTTAGCTGAGAGTTAGCTGAGAGTCAGCTGAGAGTTAGCTGTGAGTTAGCTGAGAGTTAGCTGTGAGTTAGCTGAGAGTTAGCTGAGAGTTAGCTGAGAGTTAGCTGAGAGTTAGCTGAGAGTTAGCTGTGAGTTAGCTGAGAGTTAGCTGTGAGTTAGCTGAGAATTAGCTGAGAGTTAGCTGAGAGTTAGCTGAGAGTTAGCTGTGAGTTAGCTGAGAATTAGCTGAGAGTTAGCTGTGAGTTAGCTGAGAGTTAGCTGAGAGTTAGCTGTGAGTTAGCTGTGAGTTAGCTGTGAGTTAGCTGAGAGTTAGCTGTGAGTTAGCTGAGAATTAGCTGAGAGTTAGCTGAGAGTTAACTGAGAATTAGCTGAGAGTTAGCTGAGAGTTAGCTGTGAGTTAGCTGAGAATTAGCTGAGAGTTAGCTGAGAGTTAGCTGAGAGTTAGCTGAGAGTTAGCTGTGAGTTAGCTGAGAGTTAGCTGTGAGTTAGCTGTGAGTTAGCTGAGAGTTAGCTGTGAGTTAGCTGAGAGTTAGCTGAGAGTTAGCTGAGAGTTAGCTGTGAGTTAGCTGAGAGTTAGCTGTGAGTTAGCTGAGAGTTAGCTGAGAGTTAGCTGAGAGTTAGCTGTGAGTTAGCTGAGAGTTATCTGAGAGTTAGCTGAGAGTTAGCTGTGAGTTAGCTGAGAGTTAGCTGTGAGTTAGCTGAGAGTTAGCTGAGAGTTAGCTGTGAGTTAGCTGAGAGTTATCTGAGAGTTAGCTGAGAGTTAGCTGAGAGTTAGCTGAGAGTTAGCTGTGAGTTAGCTGAGAGTTAGCTGAGAGTTAGCTGAGAGTTAGCTGAGAGTTAGCTGAGAGTTAGCTGTGAGTTAGCTGAGAGTTATCTGAGAGTTAGCTGAGAGTTAGCTGTGAGTTAGCTGAGAGTTAGCTGAGAGTTAGCTGAGAGTTAGCTGAGAGTTAGCTGTGAGTTAGCTGAGAGTTAGCTGAGAGTTAGCTGAGAGTTAGCTGTGAGTTAGCTGAGAGTTAGCTGAGAGTGAACAAATGTGGGAAAACCTCCGTCTGCTCAGGGTTTGGCAGGTTTTATATATATATATATATTTAAATATATATACAGTATGTACGGTAGAGTGTGTGTGTTTTCTCTCTCTGTTTGTTTTTGGACCTCAGAGGGTTTCTGGGAGTTTTGCCATCAAACACATGGAGCTGCTCTGAGTTTCTCTGAGGGGGGGGGGGGGGGCATGCAGACCAACCCTCATCTCAGACAAGAGATGACAGGTTCTCGCTCAGAGCTCATTTTACTATAAAACACGATTTAAGTTCAGGTCAATACAATAATAGTTAGTACAGTTAAAATATAATATTACACTACAGTTAATATTGATCCTCTTCTTCCTCTTCCTCCTCCTCTTCTTCAGACCTGCAGAGCAACAAACTGCACTGAGATCAGATTTAAAATAGAAACAGATGAAGTGAAACATTTCTGCTGGAGTTACGTCAGTCTGAGAGTTTCTATTCATGAAGGAGGAAGAGGAGTAGGAGGAAGAGGAGGAGGAGGAGGAGGAGGAGGAGGAGGAGGAGGAGGAGGAGGAAGAGGGAGGAACACACACACACACTCTCACACACACACTCTCACACACTCTCTCTCTCTCTCTCTCTCTCTCACACACACACACACACACACACACACACACACACACACACACACACACACACACACACACACACACACACACACACACACACACACACACACACACACACACACACACACACACACACACACACACACACACACACACACTCTCTCTCACACACACACACACACACACACACACACACACACACACACACACACACACACACACACACACACACACACACACACACACACACACACAGCACGCTCACAGTCATATTGTCATCAAGAGATGTGTAGTTCTTTTGGAAAACGTGTTTCACCTCTGTAACTAGATAATACTCGTTACATTGACACATGCAGTACTTGTGATTAAACAATGGTTGTTGGTAATGGGTTAGCGACCCCCACAGATGATGCCACTGCGTACGTGGGAGCTCAGACCCCATTGGCTCCCACATAACTCGAACCCTGCCTTACCTGCAGCAACAGCAACAGCAACAACAACAGCAACAACAACAACAACAACAACAACAACAACAACAACAACAATAAAGTTCTACAGTCCTGAGTTATCTGTTTATATTTTCTATATTGTGTTGCAGAGAGAACACCCTGCAGCTGCTGTGTTCAGATTGCAGGATCACTACATGAAGAACGCATATACACATATATAGATCTATATATATAGATCTATATATATAGATCTATATAGATATATATATATATATCCATATATATAGATATATATATACATCTATATATATCTATATATATATATCTATATATATATAGATCTATATATATATATATCTATATATATCTATATATATATATATAGATCTATATATATAGATCTATATATATAGATATATCTATATATCTATATATATATATACAGAGTTACCCAACACCATATTTGCACTTTGCACACTTTGCACACTTTGCACACTTTGCACACTTTGCACACTTTGCACACGTGTTCATAGTCTGTAGCTACTTCCTTTTCTGTCTCTGCACACGTGTCCTCCCTTTGCAGAACATTTTATACGCTGCATACATGATGCACTAAATCTATACTAAAGTCTTTGAGTTGTCACTTTGCTACATGTACACTTCTAAGTGTCCTCACTTTGCAACATGGACACTTCTAAATGTCCTCACTTTGCTACATGTACACTTCTAAGTGTCCTCACTTTGCACACATGAACACTTCTAAATGTCCTCACTTTGCAACATGTACACTTCTAAATGTCCTCACTTTGCAACATGGACACTTCTAAATGTCCTCACTTTGCAACATGTACACTTCTAAATGTCCTCACTTTGCAACATGAACACTTCTAAATGTCCTCACTTTGCAACATGAACACTTCTAAATGTCCTCACTTTGCAACATGTACACTTCTAAATGTCCTCACTTTGCACACATGAACACTTCTAAATGTCCTCACTTTGCAACATGTACACTTCTAAATGTCCTCACTTTGCAACATGAACACTTCTAAATGTCCTCACTTTGCAACATGGACACTTCTAAATGTCCTCACTTTGCAACATGGACACTTCTAAATGTCCTCACTTTGCAACATGTACACTTCTAAATGTCCTCACTTTGCAACATGAACACTTCTAAATGTCCTCACTTTGTAACATGTACACTTCTAAATGTCCTCACTTTGCAACATGTACACTTCTAAATGTCCTCACTTTGCAACATGGACACTTCTAAATGTCCTCACTTTGCTACATGTACACTTCTAAATGTCCTCACTTTGCAACATGAACACTTCTAAATGTCCTCACTTTGCAACATGTACACTTCTAAATGTCCTCACTTTGCAACATGGACACTTCTAAATGTCCTCACTTTGCTACATGTACACTTCTAAATGTCCTCACTTTGCAACATGAACACTTCTAAATGTCCTCACTTTGCAACATGTACACTTCTAAATGTCCTCACACATGAACACTTCTAAATGTCCTCACTTTGCAACATGTACACTTCTAAATGTCCTCACTTTGCAACATGTACACTTCTAAATGTCCTCACTTTGCAACATGAACACTTCTAAATGTCCTCACTTTGCAACATGAACACTTCTAAATGTCCTCACTTTGCAACATGTACACTTCTAAATGTCCTCACTTTGCACACATGAACACTTCTAAATGTCCTCACTTTGCAACATGGACACTTCTAAATGTCCTCACTTTGCTACATGTACACTTCTAAATGTCCTCACTTTGCAACATGAACACTTCTAAATGTCCTCACTTTGCTACATGTACACTTCTAAATGTCCTCACTTTGCAACATGAACACTTCTAAGTGTACTCACTTTGCAACATGAACACTTCTAAATGTCCTCACTTTGCAACATGGACACTTCTAAATGTCCTCACTTTGCAACATGTACACTTCTAAATGTCCTCACTTTGCTACATGTACACTTCTAAGTGTCCTCACTTTGCAACATGTACACTTCTAAGTGTCCTCACTTTGCAACATGAACACTTCTAAATGTCCTCACTTTGCAACATGAACACTTCTAAATGTCCTCACTTGGCAACATGTACACTTCTAAGTGTCCTCACTTTGCAACATGAACACTTCTAAATGTCCTCACTTTGCTACATGTACACTTCTAAATGTCCTCACTTTGCAACATGTACACTTCTAAATGTCCTCACTTTGCTACATGGACACTTCTAAATGTCCTCACACATGAACACTTCTAAATGTCCTCACTTTGCAACACGAACACTTCTAAATGTCCTCACTTTGCACACATGGACACTTCTAAATGTCCTCACTTTGCTACATGAACACTTCTAAATGTCCTCACTTTGCAACATGGACACTTCTAAATGTCCTCACTTTGCAACATGAACACTTCTAAATGTCCTCACTTTGCAACATGTACACTTCTAAATGTCCTCACTTTGCAACATGAACACTTCTAAATGTCCTCACTTTGCAACATGAACACTTCTAAATGTCCTCACTTTGCAACATGGACACTTCTAAATGTCCTCACTTTGCAACATGTACACTTCTAAATGTCCTCACTTTGCAACATGTACACTTCTAAATGTCCTCACTTTGCAACATGTACACTTCTAAATGTCCTCACTTTGCAACATGGACACTTCTAAATGTCCTCACTTTGCAACATGTACACTTCTAAATGTCCTCACTTTGCAACATGAACACTTCTAAATGTCCTCACTTTGCAACATGGACACTTCTAAATGTCCTCACTTTGCACACATGAACACTTCTAAATGTCCTCACTTTGCAACATGTACACTTCTAAATGTCCTCACTTTGCAACATGGACACTTCTAAATGTCCTCACTTTGCAACATGAACACTTCTAAATGTCCTCACTTTGCAACATGGACACTTCTAAATGTCCTCACTTTGCACACATGGACACTTCTAAATGTCCTCACTTTGCAACATGGACACTTCTAAATGTCCTCACTTTGCACACATGGACACTTCTAAATGTCCTCACTTTGCAACATGTACACTTCTAAATGTCCTCACTTTGCTACATGTACACTTCTAAATGTCCTCACTTTGCTACATGGACACTTCTAAATGTCCTCACACATGAACACTTCTAAATGTCCTCACTTTGCAACATGAACACTTCTAAATGTCCTCACTTTGCAACATGAACACTTCTAAATGTCCTCACTTTGCAACATGGACACTTCTAAATGTCCTCACTTTGCAACATGTACACTTCTAAATGTCCTCACTTTGCAACATGTACACTTCTAAATGTCCTCACTTTGCAACATGGACACTTCTAAATGTCCTCACTTTGCAACATGGACACTTCTAAATTTCCTCACTTTGCAACATGGACACTTCTAAATGTCCTCACTTTGCAACATGGACACTTCTAAATGTCCTCACTTTGCACACATGAACACTTCTAAATGTCCTCACTTTGCAACATGTACACTTCTAAATGTCCTCACTTTGCAACATGGACACTTCTAAATGTCCTCACTTTGCAACATGAACACTTCTAAATGTCCTCACTTTGCAACATGGACACTTCTAAATGTCCTCACTTTGCACACATGGACACTTCTAAATGTCCTCACTTTGCAACATGGACACTTCTAAATGTCCTCACTTTGCACACATGGACACTTCTAAATGTCCTCACTTTGCAACATGTACACTTCTAAATGTCCTCACTTTGCAACATGGACACTTCTAAATGTCCTCACTTTGCAACATGTACACTTCTAAATGTCCTCACTTTGCAACATGTACACTTCTAAATGTCCTCACTTTGCAACATGGACACTTCTAAATGTCCTCACTTTGCTACATGGACACTTCTAAATGTCCTCACACATGAACACTTCTAAATGTCCTCACTTTGCAACATGGACACTTCTAAATGTCCTCACTTTGCAACATGTACACTTCTAAATGTCCTCACTTTGCAACATGTACACTTCTAAATGTCCTCACTTTGCCACATGTACACTTCTAAATGTCCTCACACATGAACACTTCTAAATGTCCTCACTTTGCAACACGAACACTTCTAAATGTCCTCACTTTGCACACATGGACACTTCTAAATGTCCTCACTTTGCTACATGAACACTTCTAAATGTCCTCACTTTGCAACATGGACACTTCTAAATGTCCTCACTTTGCAACATGAACACTTCTAAATGTCCTCACTTTGCAACATGTACACTTCTAAATGTCCTCACTTTGCACACATGGACACTTCTAAATGTCCTCACTTTGCTACATGAACACTTCTAAATGTCCTCACTTTGCAACATGGACACTTCTAAATGTCCTCACTTTGCAACATGGACACTTCTAAATGTCCTCACTTTGCAACATGGACACTTCTAAATGTCCTCACTTTGCTACATGTACACTTCTAAATGTCCTCACTTTGCAACATGAACACTTCTAAATGTCCTCACTTTGCAACATGAACACTTCTAAATGTCCTCACTTTGCAACATGGACACTTCTAAATGTCCTCACTTTGCAACATGTACACTTCTAAATGTCCTCACTTTGCAACATGTACACTTCTAAATGTCCTCACTTTGCAACATGTACACTTCTAAATGTCCTCACTTTGCAACATGGACACTTCTAAATGTCCTCACTTTGCAACATGTACACTTCTAAATGTCCTCACTTTGCAACATGAACACTTCTAAATGTCCTCACTTTGCAACATGGACACTTCTAAATGTCCTCACTTTGCAACATGTACACTTCTAAATGTCCTCACTTTGCAACATGGACACTTCTAAATGTCCTCACTTTGCAACATGTACACTTCTAAATGTCCTCACTTTGCAACATGGACACTTCTAAATGTCCTCACTTTGCAACATGAACACTTCTAAATGTCCTCACTTTGCAACATGGACACTTCTAAATGTCCTCACTTTGCACACATGGACACTTCTAAATGTCCTCACTTTGCAACATGGACACTTCTAAATGTCCTCACTTTGCACACATGGACACTTCTAAATGTCCTCACTTTGCAACATGTACACTTCTAAATGTCCTCACTTTGCAACATGGACACTTCTAAATGTCCTCACTTTGCTACATGGACACTTCTAAATGTCCTCACACATGAACACTTCTAAATGTCCTCACTTTGCAACATGAACACTTCTAAATGTCCTCACTTTGCAACATGGACACTTCTAAATGTCCTCACTTTGCAACATGTACACTTCTAAATGTCCTCACTTTGCAACATGTACACTTCTAAATGTCCTCACTTTGCAACATGGACACTTCTAAATGTCCTCACTTTGCAACATGGACACTTCTAAATTTCCTCACTTTGCAACATGGACACTTCTAAATGTCCTCACTTTGCAACATGGACACTTCTAAATGTCCTCACTTTGCACACATGAACACTTCTAAATGTCCTCACTTTGCAACATGTACACTTCTAAATGTCCTCACTTTGCAACATGGACACTTCTAAATGTCCTCACTTTGCAACATGAACACTTCTAAATGTCCTCACTTTGCAACATGGACACTTCTAAATGTCCTCACTTTGCACACATGGACACTTCTAAATGTCCTCACTTTGCAACATGGACACTTCTAAATGTCCTCACTTTGCAACATGTACACTTCTAAATGTCCTCACTTTGCAACATGAACACTTCTAAATGTCCTCACTTTGCAACATGGACACTTCTAAATGTCCTCACTTTGCAACATGTACACTTCTAAATGTCCTCACTTTGCAACATGTACACTTCTAAATGTCCTCACTTTGCAACATGGACACTTCTAAATGTCCTCACTTTGCAACATGAACACTTCTAAATGTCCTCACTTTGCAACATGGACACTTCTAAATGTCCTCACTTTGCACACATGGACACTTCTAAATGTCCTCACTTTGCAACATGGACACTTCTAAATGTCCTCACTTTGCACACATGGACACTTCTAAATGTCCTCACTTTGCAACATGTACACTTCTAAATGTCCTCACTTTGCAACATGGACACTTCTAAATGTCCTCACTTTGCTACATGGACACTTCTAAATGTCCTCACACATGAACACTTCTAAATGTCCTCACTTTGCAACATGAACACTTCTAAATGTCCTCACTTTGCAACATGGACACTTCTAAATGTCCTCACTTTGCAACATGTACACTTCTAAATGTCCTCACTTTGCAACATGTACACTTCTAAATGTCCTCACTTTGCAACATGGACACTTCTAAATGTCCTCACTTTGCAACATGGACACTTCTAAATTTCCTCACTTTGCAACATGGACACTTCTAAATGTCCTCACTTTGCAACATGGACACTTCTAAATGTCCTCACTTTGCACACATGAACACTTCTAAATGTCCTCACTTTGCAACATGTACACTTCTAAATGTCCTCACTTTGCAACATGGACACTTCTAAATGTCCTCACTTTGCAACATGAACACTTCTAAATGTCCTCACTTTGCAACATGGACACTTCTAAATGTCCTCACTTTGCACACATGGACACTTCTAAATGTCCTCACTTTGCAACATGGACACTTCTAAATGTCCTCACTTTGCACACATGGACACTTCTAAATGTCCTCACTTTGCAACATGTACACTTCTAAATGTCCTCACTTTGCAACATGGACACTTCTAAATGTCCTCACTTTGCTACATGGACACTTCTAAATGTCCTCACACATGAACACTTCTAAATGTCCTCACTTTGCAACATGAACACTTCTAAATGTCCTCACTACATGAACACTTCTAAATGTCCTCACTTTGCAACATGGACACTTCTAAATGTCCTCACTTTGCAACATGGACACTTCTAAATGTCCTCACTTTGCTACATGGACACTTCTAAATGTCCTCACACATGTACACTTCTAAATGTCCTCACTTTGCAACATGGACACTTCTAAATGTCCTCACTTTGCTACATGGACACTTCTAAATGTCCTCACACATGAACACTTCTAAATGTCCTCACTTTGCAACATGGACACTTCTAAATGTCCTCACTTTGCAACATGAACACTTCTAAATGTCCTCACTTTGCAACATGAACACTTCTAAATGTCCTCACTTTGCTACATGGACACTTCTAAATGTCCTCACACATGAACACTTCTAAATGTCCTCACTTT